>NC_136957.1:13400234-13640234 GCF_032717465.1 Coenobita brevimanus | reverse complement strand
GCTCAAATCAGATCAAAATTATCTGAGTTCATCTTGTCCTGTAACCTGGGAGTTTGACCTTTCCCTGTGGCCTAGACCACTACCTGATTGTTCTCAAAATAGAAATGTTTTATTCATATCTTCAACTCAGCCCTGCCACAAAGTTTAGTCTAAATCGGATGAAAACTCAAAAAATGATCCTGCATACGAACGGGATCATTGAGCTATTGATCTAAAAAAAAAAAAAAAAAATTAGGGGTTACTCCTTGGTTAACCCTTCAACACTTCCACCGAGTATGGTTAAAATCAGATCAATATTGAGCTATGTTGTTAGCAAACACACACACACACACACACACACACACACACACACACACACACACACACACACACACACACACACACACACACACAAACGTAATGTCTTGAGGTATTAAGCTGTGTGATATTCCATTCACATACAGTATGGTGGATTAATTTACATCTCTTATTAGTTTTCCAGACTTACTTATTTCCCTACCTGCGTACCCTCCTTTCTACCGTACCTCTCTACCTCCCTCCCTCACCACTTCCCTGTCTAACTACCTCTTTACCTGGCTCTCTGGGCACTTCCCTGCCTGTCTCACAGCCTAAATACTGTACATCTTTACCTACCTCCATGTCTACTTCGTTACCTGCCTTCCTCTCCCCCCCACCTGCCTACACACATACCTACCTACCTCCTTACCCACCTCCCTATCAACCTACCCTCCTAACAACCTACCTACAACCTGCCTACATACCTCTCTCCCTGCCTAATAGTTCCCTGTCTATCTCCCTGCCTACATACCTCCATACCTACCTTCCTGGCCACTTCCTTACATATTTCTCTGTCTACCTCCCAGCATACCTTTCATCCTTCATGCCTATCTACCAACCTGCCTACCTACATGAGTCCCAGGCCACCGACATCTCTACCTACTTCACTGTCGACCTCCTTAACTACTCTGCCAACCCTCCTACCTTTCCCTCCCTGCCTACCTACCTCCCGCTCTACCTACTTTCCCATCCACCTCCCTCTCTATCTACCTGCCTACCTACTTACTTACCTGCTTATCTATCTGCTTACCTATCTACCTCCCTGCCTGCTTTACTACTTACCTTACAACCTGTCACACTGTCTGCCTTCACCACCTACTGAGTTATCGGCTAAGGAGCGTATTTAAAGGTTTTGCAGTTGGTCAGTTTCTAGCAGGCTGAATCAAACTACAGTATGATGTGAATATGAAAGTTACAGCATTTTGAATACCTTTGACAGCTATACCAGTGTTATCCCTATGTTCTTGTAAGTTAAGACAGTTTAGTCAGTATGACCCTAAAGATGAGCTGAGCCTGTTGATCAATCCCGCGAGAACACACCGTCAGAGGGAAAGGATTCGTTTGACACCTAAATATTCAAACTTGGTCCACAATTGCACTCATAGAGCACAAACAGCCTGACAAACGGACGGAAAACTGTTATCCTGACTCAAGCACGCAAAGAACGCAGCCTTCGTCTCCGGAAATACTGAAAGATAGGTATTTCCTTTTCAAGTCGCTGGTGAATGCTTTATGCAAAGTGGAATGTAGTCTAAAAATTAGCTGTCTCTGCAGATGTTTCTAAACCGGCTACAGTAGATTTGGGACTCACTTAACCTTTCCTCCTGGTACACTGAACCGATGATTCACGATTCACTGATGCAGCCCACAAGGGTTTCTGGTCATCTGTCTTTAATTATACTTTTAAAACAAAGCATATTTATGATTGATACCTTCGTTACGGTGATATTATTGTCTTCTTAATTTATTTTTCCCACCACTAAACTGTTTCATTAAGCATATGAAAGTAGCAGAGTAGTGAATGAGTCTGTACCAGAACTCTCAACCCAGACAAGTCTCTCTTATGCTGCTTCATGTTCTCTGGTGGAAACAAGAAAAAATAAATGCAAAAATCACAGTAGCGAAGAGATTAATCAAAAGAAAATGGCGAGACACACAGATGGACACAGATTTAATCAGGCTTCAAACAACACGACCGAAAGTTCACAGAAGTAATCAAACCGACAGACAGACGAGAGAAACTCTGAAAGAGAAATGATGACTTATGTATATCCTAATTAAGGCTGGCAAGATCAGTGATGGAATTACGATAGATTGTTTTTGTTTCTGAGCTATGTGACCTGACATTATTGCTGAACGCGCGTGCACACACACACACACACACACACACACACACACACACACACACGTACCGGTAAGTAAATAATATATATATATATATATATATATATATATATATATATATATACAGAGAGAGAGAGAGGTTTGATGTGACAACTGACAAAAAATAATTATGATTTAGATGGAGTGCAAGTAAATTATTGAAAACTGGATAAATGAGCAAACGAAAAATAGTTGAAGGCAGAAGTAAAATAGTAGGCTACTACTTGAAGAAGCATGGCGGAGATAAGAGAACTAGAAATCACTCAAAGAGCGCATACCCCCACCAATGTCATTGTCTTTCAAAAGGATCTGGATCCGGATCCATGGATATAGGATCCGGATCCGAATCCGCCCCAAAATTTAATAATTTCTTTCTCCGTCCATGGCCCACCTTTCCAAAAATTTCGTTGAAGTTCATTCAAAAATTTTGGAGATCTTGTGCAGGATACTCCAGATAGGGATTCGGCTCCGCCCCGAAATTTAATCATTTTTTCCTTGGCCCATGATCCACCCTTCCAAAAAGTTTCATGAAAATCCGTTCATAGCTTTTTGAGTAATCCTGCTAACAGACAGACAAACAAGCAGACAAACAAACAAACAAACAAACCAACGTCAGCAAAAACATAACATCCTTCGCGGAGGCAAATATAGGACACACGACAAAGGACTAAGAATGAAATGCGGGTGATATATGATGCGAACGTGTAGTGTCGAAGTTCCTGGTGGTAGATAGGTTGCACTCCCTGCCATGCTCCACATCCACAAAAGGTCGCCAAAGGTTACACGTCACTAGATATCCATCCTGATATAGCAAAGAATCGCTGATATTTGGTGGTTCCAGGTCCTGACGAACAGCTAAGTGGAGACGGGCGAATATAACAAGTACTTCTAGATTAAATTAGTTTTCAGTGTGCCCTATATCTCTGGCGAGCTCTAGTCTTATTCGATGTTAAGATGAGTAGCTACTGTTGTCCCAGGCATGTACACTCATGATTACAAATCTCTGACCAGAGACGCGTAGCGGGCAGTGTTATGACCACACACGAGTCACGCATTTGAACCCAGCCTCTGCACTACTGGGCGGGGCAAAGAACTGTAACCAGGTGATTTGAAGCGCTACTCCTCATATCTCTATTACCATATTTGTATGGTTTCTCTTCCATAATATAGTGATCTGTGCTTATGGACAGGGGCCGACATTTCTTCAATTAGTGTGCAAATATCCAATGTCCAAGAAGTAAATAAACATGTGCCACAATATGTGGGTATAGGGATCACATATAAAACATTTATGAATTGACGGCATTAACTGGCACATGTTTTGACCATAGAGGGCATGCGGCTAAGACGTCGCGTAGGAATAGCGCAACCATTCCCACTGGATTTAACGGGGCATGTTATCTCTAGAAAAAAAACATTCAGTTCATGGTGGCAAGTAATGGTAAATAAGCATTCTAACTGTACTTAGAATATGTCGTGTGGATGCCGGCTGCTGTGGTAGCCATGGATATTTCTCCGCTATCGCCTATCAACAGCTCGGTTAAAGGCTTGCCTCAAGAAATAGGTCAGCGAAATAATAAACAGATTAATTAAACACAGTATGAATGTCAAATACCATCACGCACTCATTACACAGTAAAAATAACAGCTATGACCAACTTTCATTTCTGTTTCTTAAAATGCATATATATATTACTTAGAAAAGTAACATGTAAGGGGATAGTGTTTCGGTGATGCTTGAAAATTGTTCATTGACGCACTAAATCTTTCTGGAACGATGGTTGAGCGTGTTTGATTGTGTAGTCTACGCCTGGCTACGACTTTGGCTAACTCTCTAGGCAGAGATTAGTAATCATGAGTGTACATTAAAACAGTATGAGTGGAGCTGGATCTAACACCCAATAGGCGGCCGTATTTAACATCCTGAAGGGAGAGACTCAACCATATTTATTCAAAGTCATGGATAAGAAATTCACGTTATACAAAACACTGTTAGGTTAAACCTCCAGATTTTTTCAGCGACTGGTTGTTATGATGGTTCAAGCTGGTCCCCGCCCCCCGGGCTCAAGAGCAAAATTATTAACGAAAAAATAACAAAAACGTCAGATGTGCCTGAAATCTGCTGATGAAAATTAACACTACAAGATAGGTTTGGCTTAATGAAATTTAAGACAAGTGACAGAATGAAAATGAGATATAAAAACGAGTAAGGCTGCATGGCTCATTGTATATAGCTTGAGTTAAACAAAGTGATGGAAAGTGACTGATGGTACTCGTAAAGCAATTTGTGGTAGGGCTGTGGACTTAAGTGAAAGAGAATGAAGGGAGAAAAGAAGGACTGGTAGAAATGCAAAGAGAAAAGCTGAAGGACTATGGATAGGCGAGACCAACAAGCGTATAGTGAAAATGGGTCTATCTATCTATCTATTGCCAGACGCCTCAATCCCGTTTGGGGTGGCCACAATAGAAATCGCCTCCACGTCGCCCTGTCCCCCAGCCATTTCACTGCCCTGCTCCCAACTCACACCCCTCCCTCTTTCATATACCTCTCCACCCCATCCCTCCATCTCATCCTCGGCCTCCCCTTCCCTCTTCCCCCCTCCACCTCACTCACATACACTCTCTTCGTCAGTCTTTCACCCTCCATCCTCTCCACATGGCCAAACCACCTCAGTGTGTTCCTCATAACGCTTCCTATCACATCCACATCCACACCACAACGCTCCTTTATATCCTCATTCGTCAGCCTGTCTCTCCATGTGACTTCACAGGTTCCTCTTAAATAACTCATTTCCACTGCTCTCACTCTTGACTTGTTTCCTTCCAACAACGTCCAAGCTTCACTTCCATACGTTAGAGTTGGTATCACAATACTGTCATGTAGTAACTTTTTCACTTCCATGCTCACTTCCCTGTTTCTTATCACTGCTTTCAAAGAACCAGCAACCTTTCTTCCCTGTTGTACCCTTTGAAGCACTTCACCCTCCAAACCTCCATCCTTACTCATCACACTACCCAAGTACTTAAACGTACTCACATTTTCCAATTCCTCACCATCCAACCTCTCTGTACATTCACTGACTTCACTTCTCTCATAGACCATCACTTTACTCTTCCCTACATTCACCTTTAGATTCCGTTTCTTACACGCTCTCCCAAACTTATCGACCAAGCCTTGCAGCTCCCCTTCGTCTTCACTCAACAGCGCAGTATCATCTGCAAACAACAGTACAGGGAGTTTCCAAACACTATCCTCTCTCACCAGGGCCACTCCAACATCCACTACCCTACCTTGTACCTCTTTTATTACCCCATCCATGTACAGATTGAACAACCATGGAGACATGACACATCCCTGTTTCAACCCAACCTTCAAAAAGAAAAATTCACTTAGTTCACCATCCACACGCACTGCAGCCTTAGCGCCATCATACATACTCTTCACAGCATTCAACAACTTCCCATCTGCTCCATATGTTCTTAATACTTTCCACAATCCTTGTCTATCCACCCTGTCATATGCTTTCTCCAAATCCATGAAAGCTGCATACAACTTCTTTCCCTTCTCTAGAAACTTTTCCACTAAAGATCTAAGAATGAATATCTGATCTACACAACCTCTTCCCTTCCTAAAGCCCCCCTGTTCTTTTCCAACTAATTCCTCTGTTCTTTCTCTAACTCTGTCAATAAGTATCCTACCATACACTTTTCCTATTATACTAAAAAAGACAAATGCCCCTATGATTACCACACACTTCTTTTTCCCCTTTTTCTTTGTACAAGGGAATAATTATACGTGACTTCCAATCCTCCGGGACTCTACCTTCCTCCCAGGCCAATCTGCACATCTTCCACATCCATTCTACCACTATCTCTCCCCCATGCTTCAGCATTTCACCACACACTCCATCAATTCCTGGGGCTTTCTCCAATTTAACTTTCTTCATTGCTTCCACAACTTCTATCCTACTGATTTCTTCCTGTCTTCTCAACTCCCTCCTTCTCCCAGCCATTCCCCAGCCACTTATACTCGCATTACTTCCATCCTCTAAGTTCAACAATTCCTTAAAGTGTTCTCTCCATCTGCTCAGTTTTTCTCCCTTCTCCACTAGTAATCTACCATTTTTATCTTTCACTCCCCTGCTAACCTCACTTCCACCCTGTCTTACTCTCTTCACCTCTTTCCAGAACATTTTCTTACAGTCCCTCCACTTTACACTCAAATTCCTTCCAAATTCCTCATCCACTCTCTTACTCTCTCTCACTAATCTTTTCGCCTCTCTCTTTCTTTCTACATATAACTCTCTCTTCCGCCTCTCAACTTCTTCCACGCTCCTATTTCTCATCCATTCATAGTATGCTTTCTTCTTTCGTGCCACAGCCTGTCTCACCTCTTCATTCCACTACGCTGTTCCTTGCATCCCCCTCCGTCTTTTCTTCCTCCCACACACCACATCACATGCTGCACATATTTCTTCTGTAAATGTCCTGCACACACCTTCCACGTCCCCCATCTGCTCCAATTCATATTTGCCCAATCGTTCCTCCACTTCTCTCATATACTCTGCCTTTCTATTATCCTCTTGTAACCTTTCCACTCTCCTTGCAACTACTCCTTCCTCTCGTCTTTCCCTTCTTCTATTTCTCCATCTTACTTGGATCCTAATTCTGGCCACCACCAAGTACTGGTCTGAAAGTCCACTCCCCCAACCTCTATAAGCTCTTGCATCCATTATACATCTTCGCATCCTTTCATCCACACACACATAATCAATCATTGCCTTCCTTTCATTCAGTTCACCACCCACCCTTCTCATCACTCGCCATGTATACCTGTGGACCATTTTATGCCTGAAGAGGGTATTGGCTATCACCAACCCCCTCCCAGCACAAATGTCCACTAACGCACTGCCATTCTCATCTATCTCAGCAGGCACACCCCACTCACCAACTATTCCATCCACCTTCACATTCCCTACTTTACCATTCATATCTCGATCAAAAACACTCTCTCATTCCTTCCAAACTTTTCCATGCACACTTCCACATTTTTCCAGAACTCTTCTCTTGCTCTTCTAGCACGATCTTGCGTTGGCGCATACACACACACAATCGCCCACATTTGTATTCCAACTTTCAATTTTACCCACACAATCCTTGACCCAAGTGATCCATACTGTCTTATTATGCTCTTCTTCCAAAATTGAATTTTTCTGCTGTATGTATGGATCATCGTTTGTGGAGATGCCAGTGAGAGATTCCTGTCTGAACTCCATGCACTTTTAAAAATGCTTATAACGAGAGGCTAGCATTGCTGGAGACTTGAATGTTCAGATATCACGGAAATGGACTGCTGGGAAAACTGGTTCATCATTTATGCGGAAAATAGAATACTTTGATAGGAGTTACAGAGAAAGGAAAAGGAGCCGAAAGTTGAAGCCTAGTTACCTATGACCTACCTGGACAGCAAAGCAGTGAAAAGCTAAGGAAGGCACAGGACCGAAAGAGAGCAGGTGGTGCTAGCTGCGCTTTTTTTCTTTGGGGGGGGGGATACTCTTGTTTGGATACATTGGTTCGCTGTCTTTTTTGCTGGTTCCGTGCTCCAAATAGTTTTGCTGTTTTTTGGTTCACTTCAGTAGGTCTTCTTGGGCCAAGAAAGAAAGGGCAAGTAAGGCAGAAAGTCAGAAACGAAGCAATTTTTAGAAGTATTTGAGAAAGAATTAGAGCAGCACCAATTTCAGCTCCCTGGCGTGGGTTCTGCACTGCCCTGCTTGAACAGAATGAAAAGGGAGACTGGCGGTGATCCACTCTGAGGCTGTTTCAATTTTCTGCTGTCCATCAGGAACTAGACCTACTCTGGGGTATGAAGTTGGATGCCACGTTTTTGTTTGATCTCAGTATTAGAGAACGGCTTTTCATTACAGACACAAAACCATGTACAGTTGCGTGCTCTGGTAATGACGGTAAGAAGAAACAGAATGACGTTACTGTGCAAAGTTTAATGAAGCAAGGTTGACAAAATGAGAGAGAGAGAGAGAGAGAGAGAGAGAGAGAGAGAGAGACAGACAGACAGACAGACAGACAGACAGACAGACATAGAGACAGACAGACAGACAGACAGACAGACTACAGTAAAAGAATATTTTGGTAGAAAGCTTAGTAGGCCTATTAAGTGAAGGGAAAACAAGCTTCTCCGGCAACAAGGTAAAAGAAGTGATCGAGAAATGAGTGAATGGATGTAAGGGAAAAACAATGACTGTGGAGAAAAGGAGAAAGAATGAGAGTGACTGCTGTGAGAAGATGTGAAAATGACAACTGGAGGCAGGTAAAGCTGAGTAGAGACGGGGAAGTGAAATAGGAGGGATGAACATACAGGAGAAGGAGAGATTCAAAGTATATTTTAGCTGATTCAGGAAGAAGTGAGAAGACAAGAGTAAAGAAGAAAAAGAAATGGGTGAAGGGTTGGTATGACATCGTGAGAATGTTTTAGTTGTTTTGAAAAGAAGTGAAAACACAGAAGACTAAAAATAAAAGGAAAACTAAGATACAGGTATGAGATTCAGAAAGCGTTTTAGGTGGTCTGGAAAAGGAAATATATGGGAAGAGGAACTCTTAGTAAACAAAGGTAAAAATCTAGAAATGGTGATTGAGAACAAAAAGGAAAATATAAGATTAACAGAGCTTTTCAGGTGGACTGGACAGGAGTGAAAAAGACACAACCAGATTGATCTATCTATCTATCTATCTATAGCCCGACGCCCTAATCCCGCAAAGGGTGGCCGCAGACAAAACGCCTCCAAGTCACTCTGTCATCCACCATTTGACTACCCTCCCCCCAACTCACCCCCCCCTCCCTCATATACCTCTCAACTCCATCCCTCCACCTCATCCTCGGTCTACCTCTCCCTCTCCCTCCCTCCACCTCACCTACATACACCCTCTTAGTCAGTCTTTCATTCTCCATTCTCTTCACATGTCCAAACCACCTCAGTGTATTTCTCCTAATCTTCTCAACCACATCCACATCCACATCCACCCCACAGCATTCCTTCACTTCTTCATTCGTCAACCTCTCCCTCCACGTCACTCCACATGCTCCTCTCAAGTAACTCATTTCCACTGCTCTCACTCTTGACTTGTTCCCCTCTTGCAAGGTCCATGCCTCACTTCCATACGTCAGGGTAGGGATCACAATACTATCATGCAGTGACTTCTTAACTTCCGTACTCACCTCCCTATTTCTCATCACTGCTTTCAGTGTACCAACAACCTTCCTTCCCTGCTGTACCCTTTCACGCACTTCATCCCCCAAAGTTTCATCCTTACTCATCGCACTACCCAAGTACTTGAATCCACTCACATTCTCCATATCCTCACCATCCAACCTCACTGCACACTCTGTGACTTCATTCCTCTCAAACACCATAACTTTACTTTTGTTTACATTAACTTTCAGATTCCTCCTCCTACACACTGTCCCAAATTCATTCACCAAACCTTGCAACTCCCATTCATCTTCACTCAACAGTACTGTATCATCAGCAAACAGCAACACCGGAAGCTTCCAAATCTCACCCTCATTCATTAGAGCCACCCCCACATCCACTGCCCTACCCTGCACCTCCTTTACAACCCCATCCATGTATATATTAAACAGCCATGGAGACATCACACAACCCTGTTTCAGTCCCACATTGAGATCAAAGAACTCACTCAGCTCACCATCCACTCGCACCGTAGCCCTGGCTCCCTCGTACATACTCTTCACAGCACTCAACAATTTCCCCTCCACTCCATATATTCTTACCAGATTGATAAATTTATTTATTGGGACTAAAAAAAAACGAATATGTCTGTGTACACAGAGAAATAATCACGATACTGAAAGCAGTTGTGCTAAGTGCGCTGGAAAGAAGTGATGAAAGCAAAAAGTGATCTGACAAGGAAGTACAATTATTCATTTTCTTAGACTTACCTTTGTTCTTTTACTTTCTCTCCTGGCCACCTAAAGAGGTCATTTATATTTGGCACGAGTACTTGGGTTACCCAAGGGTACCTTCCTGTATAATATCATCATGATCTAAGAAAAAAAGTGAAAGCCGCTTAATAATACTCACTAAAACAATAAGCTGGCCATATATATGGCGAAGCTTTATAAAAAAAAAATGAATAAAGAAAGTGATGAAAAAAAACACAGTGGTGAAGAATGAACAAATGAAAAGACACATCAATAACAGTGAAAAGCAGAAGTAAATACTGAACTTGTGATACGGAACGAAGTCTTTAGAGAATCAGAAATATTTAAAGATAATTTGGAACGAATTTAACAAGAGAAAAAGCGATGAATATAAGGTGGAAAAAGTTAAAAGGCTAGACACGGTGGTGAAGAACGAAGAAGTAAGTATAAGACTGAAAGAGTATTTTAATGAGATGTTGACTGTAAACAGAGAGAGAGACTGTGATTGCATCTTGAGAAATGGCACGAGTGGAAAGAAGAGTGGGAGGAGAGAGTGTAATTAGACCTGAGGAAGTGGTGGCAGCCGTGAGGATGAAGCTGGAATAGGCTTCTAGGGTCATGTTGACCTTTTCAGTCTGATGCTGATTTTTCGAAAACTATTTTTATCATCTGATGACTTTCAGAGCATGGTTAGATAAAGCCGTCAGTGCTTCCTTCCTCCCTGTGCGATCTCATTCAAGTTTATTACAATCATCTAGACGCAGTAGGAATAAGATGACAAGTACGTCGTCATAGTCAAGACGTTAGTAATGCTCAGTTAGCTTAAGCAATGAATCAGATTATTTTTAAATGCTTTTATTTAGTTGTGTTGGAGACCTGACAGTTAAATTAGAATGAGGAATAAGCTTATGAAAACAAACAAACACCGTGATTTCTGATAAAACTTCACAGATCAGCAGGCATCTTCATCGTAAAAATCGATTAGGGTCCTCTTTGGATGCAGCCTGCGGATCGGATGAGGCAGAAATAAATTCCTGCACTAGATGAGGTAGATAAAACTCCTGAACATATGAGAACGAGAGGAATGAAATAGATAAGCATAAATATATTCGTGGGCTGAGGTTCACCAATAAACTTAAGTTTACTTCCCTGTACCAACAAAGATTCCATGTGCATGAAGGACAACATACAAGGGAAGGCTTAACACTCTCGTTTCCATGTTCTTCCTGAGGAAAAAAAAAAAAAAAAACGGCCCTGTGTTACGAGAAATAACTGACTGCAACGTTTTTGGGAGTTTCAGCTCAAGATGATTTGAGGCGTGGTGAAAATTAACACTTTCACTATGATTACCATTTTCTCATGCTCGTCTTTGCTACAAAGAGATGATTTTACTCAAGTTTCGGAGTGATTTGATACAGCCCTCTCCCTGTACCACAACAGATCTCCCCTGAACTGATTGAAGTTATCTGGAGGCAGCAAGTATTAATTTGTTAAAAAAGACATTGCCATTTCTGTGGGTTAAAATGTAGATGGAGATCACACTGAAGTTGTAATTATTGAATATTTTTTTGCTGGTAAGGAACAGAAAAATGTGAGGCATACCTCGGAGAATGATTACATTACTCAACAGGAATTTCAGTTCAGATACAAAAAAGGGTATCCCAAGGCAATATCGAGGCGCATTTCAAGTATGATGTTCATTTTGCTCTAACACGTACAGTTTTTTATGAACTCCTCACTCTCACGTGCTTCACAATAGTGCAGTGTTCCTTCTTTTGATATCTTTATTCTTGCTCTTGATACGTTCTTATATATATGCAGTGTATAATATGCAACACATACAGTACATTGTCAGTTGTCTACATCCACTATCTAAAGTATGTCAGTGTAAATTCATTATGCTTAATATACCCCTTGTTTCAGATTCATGGGTTGACAATGTCTCGCAGATGTGTCAATGATCCTTATGCATTCCTTCATATATATGGAAGTTTCACTCCAAAGAAGTTGAAACGGTTGATCACATCCCTTGTAAAGACAGCTTATCTAAATTATTTTGGCGTTAAGATTGGCGACCATGACAAATGATGGGAGCCCCATATCTGCTGTGTGACTTGTTCCAACTCTCTTCGCGAATGGCTAACAGGAAGGAAAACAGGGATGCCTTTCACAGTTCCCATGGTGTGAAGAGAATCCAGTGACCACACAACAGACTGCTACTTTTGCATGACATAAGTTATGGGATTTTCTTCCAAAAACAAAAACAACCTTGTTTATCCAAATTTACCGTCGGCAATAAGACCGGTCGATCACACGGAGGACTTTCCCATCCCATGGCCATCAACAAATAAATGTGTATTCCAGATTTCTGTTGAGGGTGAAGATGGAGAGGCATCTGAAGCAGCGGCCCCTGATTCTGACTTCGAATATCAGCCGTCTAGCAAGGTACATCATCTACTCACCCAAGGCGACCTTAACGATCTCGTACATGACCTAAATTTATCAAACCAACAGTTAGAACTACTCGTTTCAGAGTGCAAGAATGGAACTTGTTGCATCCAGATGCAAAGGCGACGAGTTTCAGGAAGCGGCAACAAAATCTGGAATTTTTTTTTCGTCAGACGGAGTATGCTACTGTAGCAGAATCGCAGGTCTGTTCGAAGCCTTGGGAAAGATCCATGATCCTGACGAATGGCGACTTGTTATTGACTCCAGCAAATCAGGTCTGAAGGCTGTTTTCCTCCACAGTGGAAACATGATGCCCAGTATACCATTTGTTTTAGCTCCTGAAATGAAGGAAGCGTACGAATCGATGCAAAAACTCCTCGTTTTGACTGAGTGCGACAAATTCCTATGGAAAATCTGCTGCGATTTGAAAGTGGTAACCTTGTGTTTGGACTTGAAGGAAATTACACGAAATACTGTTGCTTTCTGTGTTGATGGGACAGCCGTGATGTGCAGCAGTACTACATCCAGCATCAGTTGCCTCCTCGAAGTTCCTACGAAGCTGGTGTACACAACGTATGGAACTAACCACTCGTCTCTTCATATCAAGTTAGGCTTGATGAAACACTTCATCAAAGCCTCGGATAAGACAGGTACAGGCTTCGCACACCTGAAGAAAGTCATTATTAAGATTAGAGACGCCAAATTGAAGGAAGGCTTTTTCGTTGGCCCACAAATTCGTAGCCTGTTGCAAGGCAGTCAGTTTGATGCAACTCTCGAGGCAGACGAGCTTAGGGCTTGGAGGTCTCTTAAGAATATTTGTCCTAGGTTTCTGGGCAGCCATCACAGTGAAGATCATGTGGAAATTGTTGAAGATTTTCTGCTTGTGTACCATGAACTTGAATGCCGCATGTTTCTTAAAATCCATTTTTTTCACTCGCATCTCGTTTGTTATTTATTTATTTATTTTTTTTTTCCGGCAAACGTGGGTGATGTTAGCGACGAACAGGGTGAACGTTTTCACCAGAATATTGCGGTAATGGGACAAAGATACGGAGGTAGAATTTGTGCTAATATGATGGCGGAATAATGTTGGATGCTGACACGGGAAACCGATGTAAAGCACAAAAAGAAATCATCAAAAACCGTACTATGAGTACCTGTTTTCAGAGCCAATTTAACATACAGCAGTGGAAAAATACACCTGATTTTGTTTATGTATATTACTTTTCCATCCTAATTAATATTTCTCGATTAAAAAAATATTCCCGGCATAACCAGGCGATAGGAGCTTATTCATACCTGACTAGTGGAAGAAATATTTCAAGGTTAAATTTCAGAAAAACTGTTTATGATAGAGTAAAAATAAAAATCTATTTGTAATCGGCACCGTCAATTTACCCCAAGTCACCCATTCTCATTCTGAACTAGGTAATAAGTTAAAATTTGTGTAGCAGTGTTATTATAAGGGGAAAGATGACCGAAGAGAGTGTGAGACCTCTAGAGGTATTAATCCCTTGACCTTGTTGATGTCTTTTTAAAGAATGTCATTGCTATCATCAGACCTTTTTATTCAAATTAGGGGCTACTTGTCACACTGAACGGGATTTTGAAGTCTGTCTCTATCCTTCTGAGTTTGAAAAGTCTCACCTTAGCTGATAAATTCGTCAAGATATAATATGAACAAAAAAATCCTCACAATAGAAAGATTAATCTTCCCAGCGCTTTGGGAAAACTGAATGCAGAATAAAACATTTTGGCCGTGAGGTAGATTAAAAAAAAAAAAAAAAAAAAGGGACATCGGAGAGGAGAGGGAACATGTCAGATTTTATGCTGGAGAAATATGGTTGAAGGTTATAGAAAGAATATCAGAGACAACACAGTAGTCTTCCATGTGAAAAAAAAAAAAAAAAGACATTGTTATACTTCTTGACAGAAGCTTGTTCCCCTCACTATTTAGTTATTCTTGCCACAGCTAGCCGATATCACTAAGATAAAGAGAATTTTTCCATCTGAAGGAGCATCATCCTAACAATATATGTCGTGTCTCGAAAAGCTAATAAAACTTGAGGTGTAGCAAAAAGAAGGCAAACAAAACGCGTTCGTCGACTGCATACATTGAGTCGCGCCATGAAGCTATTGGAGGGGGGTAAAGAAATGGGCGTGGTGAACTACTGTAAGTAGTGGTTGGACGGTGCTAGAATGTAGGTGGGCGGTGTAACTGGGACAGGAAGGCATACCCGGTGAAAATGGGCGTTGTGGGGCTGGTTATTTGAGTACAGGAAGGTTGCTTTTAACAAAAAATCCTCCAAAGGTGAAAGTGTCGGGGAGAAGGCGAGTGTGAAGCAAGACTCGTAGGTATGGTGGTCAAAGAAAGCTGCAATTGTGGTGGGATGAGTGGGCATGAAAGCATATCTCGTTAAAGTGGGTGCTATGGCATTACTCACTTTTGTGTTGCTTCAAACTGCTCTTCAACAAGAACAAGAATATGTCATGTATGCATTGCTCTCATTAACCTGGAGTCTTGTAGTACAGCCCAGAATACGTCATCTGACACAACGTTGTAGTGTGTGGAGTGGATGCTGACTTCCAATCCGCGTGGTGTATTATATGCCCGTATGATGGACACAAAGAAGTAGTGAGAGTAGACGGACAATTTGGTTAGGAATCCGATGCAAGAGTGTGTCTAACATAATGATGTGTGTGTGTGTGTGTGTGTGTGTGTGTGTGTGTGTGTGTGTGTGTGTGTGTGAGAGAGAGAGAGAGAGAGAGAGAGAGAGAATGTCGCCTTCCCTGTTCACCGTGTATAAAGGTAGAGTAAGTAAAGAGTACAAAAACAGGACGAATGGAAGTGAGAAATAATTGGCACTGCTGGGAGGAAAGCAAGAGTAAAGTACCCTGCTATTTGCAAATGATGTTGTGTTGGTTGGGAATAATGAATGAAGGAGTATTCGCTTGGTGTCCTTGGAAGTGTGAAATAGCAACGAAATTTGATAACACTGATGAAATATGTAATATTACGTTGCTTGTGAGAGGCACCGGTATTGCAAGAATGAAAGGTTTAGTGATGGATTATTGCAAAGGAAATTCAAGATCTGGAATGCAAGTATTTTTCTAAACTACGGCCGTGTCTTACAAACTGTACATACGGCAATACTGAACGATTTTACTCACCGTAGGGATGTCCCTCGTTGCCCAACTGTTGACAATCGTGGCAGGGTTAATAAAAACGTATGAGAGAGGATTCAGCTGGGTAAAGAAATTACAGGAGCGCTGACATCAATAATAAATGGTAGGAATGTGAACTGTGGACATGGGACGTGAGCTTAGCTTAGGCAAATTTATTGGAACCATTTGCGTTGGGTGTAGTTAAGAAGATTGTATTGATGATCTTTGGACTCACCGAGTGCAGAGAAAAAAAATATTTATTCACATACCAAGCCTATAGAAACAACGATTATGGAAGGATAAGACAGCCAAAATGAGATGCTGGAACAAAATAGAAAAACATACAGGAGAATCCATCTTTGACTGACGGTAGGAAGTGGTTATGGGTGTTGATGGATGAGGTTGGGTACATTTTTGAAATGGCCAAAAACTCTTGGTATCTGGCAATAGACAGGATGACAGATTAACTGATTGACAGATTGACGGATAAGAAGAGGCTCAAGTGAGACACAAAGTAATGAGAGGTTAACTAAAAGAAGTTATAGATGAACAGTGAAGGAGAGATGAAGAATGTGGAAGCTTGTATCCAAGATGATGATACAGTATTCAGCTGAATGAAATCAGCTCCATTTTGCTTCGCTTGCTACATTTTGTGGCTATCTGAATAAAACTTTCTGGGGCGCTAAATAGGTGTAGATAGCAAATACGTTCTGTAGTTAGGAATAACAATTAAAGCTTTTGTAAATGTATAGCATTAGATACTCATGACATAATCAGTTACGTTAGATCAGAAAATTAATGACCTAAATACATATCATCATATATTCATGATCTGCTGGCACACACAGTATAACATATCCATGCTCTGGTAGAATACAAAAGGTGAGTCAAGGAAGGTGTAAAACTGGAAAAGAGGGAGAGAGGCAAAAAGAAAAGAGAGAGGTGACGTGAAGGACTGAGGAAGGGTAGGGGATAGGGAAGAAGGGAGAAGAATGAAGGAAAGGGTTGGAAGAGAAGCCGGATGGAGGAGAAATGGGACTAGAAAGAAGAGGAAGGCTAGAGAGGGGAAAAGAAGAACGATGGCAGAAAAGGAAAGATGGAAGGATGGGAAGGAAGAATAGGAGAAAAGAAGAGAGGAGAAGGGAAACAACTGAACAGTTGAGGAAGAAGGGAATAGCCAAAACAGCCTTCTTTTGACTTACGGGGGTCCTAAACACCCAGACCCTTCTGCTTCTTCTTCTTCTTCTTCTCTCTCTCTCTCTCTCTCTCTCTCTCTCTCTCTCTCTCCATTTTCATTTTAGTCAAGCTACCACCAAACTGTTTTACGAGTTTTCTTTTTAGTGAAGGAGTTAGAAAAAACAATTTCTGTTTCCAACGGTTCAGACAAACTTCTCTAAGTTGGGAACAGTGGTTTGCATGTAGCATATTAGAAACGGATTAGTCAGATTTGAATATTGTATCAAAAAGCTCTCCCCCACCCTCTTCTTTTTTTTTTTTTTTTCGTGGGGGGTCGTAAAAGACTGATACGCATGATAGAAATTTTTATCAAAATTGAAGAAAGTAGTGTAAATACTGAAGGTATGGTATTAATTATTAATTATAAGCAATAGCAATAACCTTGCAGGTTTAACATTTGCTTTTCGTTCATAATAGTAATATTTGTCAGTTTTAACAGGGGTATGTGAAGCCATATACCTGGGCAAGGAAGTGATAACATTTTTCATGTTCAAACGCGTCTCCCAAACCCAAACTACTTAAAACTTCGTAACTTATCAGACTAGTCTAAAAGACAAGTAATAATTACCTAGAGGTACTTTGTCATTTAGATGCCAGTGTCATTTATTTTAACGGGGTGGCTCTGTCAGTATGGTATCTATCAATGTAATCACGTTTACCTTCTCTCTCTCTCTCTCTCTCTCTCTCTCTCTCTCTCACACACACACACATACACACAAAGTTAGGTTTACACTTCCATCGATAGACTGTAGATGGATGGCTATGCCTTGTGCTACTGTAGATGGTTTTACTCACCCACTTACTAAGATGCGATCTTCAATTTAACTTTTATTCCCATCAGCGCGGGGGCGTCTTTCAGATTATATTTTTGTGTTTTCCATATTTGATTCAGGAGGGATTTTGGGAACTGACGGGGTTAGATATAGGCTTAATTAAAGCAGGTCTCTCCTAACATAGATTTTACCTAACTGTAATAAAATCAACCGATGGTGGAAACATTTAGTAAAATTAGAAGGCATTCAGAAAGTGCATACCTCCGCCAACACTACTGTCACCAAAACTTTAAAATCAGGCTGTAGTTTTCAGATCCGGCTCAAAATCTAATCACCTTTTCCTTGGCAAGTGAGCTACCCCTCCAGAAAACTTCATTGAAATTTGAACTGTAACTTTCTGAGATATTTTGTGGACAGACAGACAGGCAGACAGGAGTCATCACATAATCTCCGCCTAACGTCGTTGACGGAGGTAAAAATCGTGAAGGATTTAAAAATATTTGATGGGGAACTCACTATCACATATTGGAAGCTCGCCTCATTCACCTAGCACGTCACTGGTTATGATTTATTTGTGGCGTCTGGATGGAGCGTCTCGTTGGCCAGCCATACTCTGCGCCTGAGGCCAGACAAATATCAGTGGAGGCTGCGGCTACGTGGCGGTGATGGTGGTGGGGAAAATAAAAACTAGTGCGAGGGAAAAGTTAAAAGGACAGAATAAAATGAATGTTTTATAGGTAGCAAGGGAGTCGTTGGTTCCAGGCTGCGTGTGATAAGGAGGCAGGGAGAGAATGGGTGGGGTCGGGGAGGTGGAGAAGCGGGAGGGAGGGAGAGGGAGAGAGACAGAGAGGAAAGGAGGGGAGTGAGGAGAGAAGGGAGAGCGGGAAAGGAGGATTAGAAGAAGACGCAGGAGAGGATGGAGAAGGAGAGAATGTAGGGGAGGGAAGAAGGATAGGAACAGGGAGAGAATGAAGGCAAGAAGGGAACGTGAGGCAGAGGAAGTATATGAAGAGGAAAATGAAGGGGATAGGAAGTAGGAAGGATAGAGAGTGGGGGAGAATGACAAGGACGGGAACGAGAGAAAGAAAGAATGGAGGGAGGAGGATAGGTGAGTGGGAAAGAGATAATGAAGAAAATGGAAAGGAAAAAGGAGGAGGGAGGGAAGGGAGAGGAGAGGAGAGGACAGGGAGAGGAAAATGAGAGGGAGGGAGGAGGGAGAGGGGGCACAGGAAAAAAACACTTAAGGGAGAGAGGACAAGAGAAAAAGGAGAAGGAGGAAGAGAGATGGAAAGAGAAAACGGGGGAAGGAGGCGGGAAGAACTTGAGGATGAGAGAGTAAGAAAAAGAGAAAGAGAATGAGGGGGAGGGTAAGCAGATGAAAGAAGGATTGGTAGGGAAGGGGAAGGATGAGAGAGAGAGAGAGAGAGAGAGAGAGAGAGAGAGAGAGAGAGAGAGAGAGAGAGAGGGAGGGAGGGGGGGGTGAATGAATGAAGGAATGGTGAAGAAGAGAGAAAGATCAAGGGGGGGGGAGAAAGATGAATAATGCGGGGGAGTGGAGGGAAAGAGGCAGGGAGAAAACGAGGAGGAGGAGGAAGATGAAGAAAGAATGGGTGAGACAATGAAAGGCTGGGCAGGACGAAGGAAGGGGAGAGAATGAATACATGGGGAAGGAGAAAGGAGACAGGCAAAAAATTACGAAAAAGAGAAATGGGGAAGGATGAATGGAGGTGGCAAAGAAAAGTGAAGGGGGGTGGAATAGGAAAATTGAGAGTAGAGAGGAGGAGAGGGATGATGGGAAGGAGAAGGAGGGGGAGAAGGACGAGTTGAAACAAGGGGAAGGAAGATGGGAGGGAGAGAATGAGGAGAGGACACAGATGAAGAAGGGTAAAGAATGAGCGACGAGGACAGGAGAGAGAAGGAGAGTGGCATGGAGAGAATTCAGGATGGGGATATGGAGGATAGAAGGAGGAAGATGGAAGGGTGGAGAAAAAGACAAAAAGGAAGGGGTGAGATAGGTGAAGGAAGGTTCAGAGAGATGACTTAAGGAATGCTAATGGCGAGAGAGAGAGAGAGAGAGAGAGAGAGAGAGAGAGAGAGAGAGAGAGAGAGAAGGCAGGGAACGGGGAGGAAGGAGAGAGAGAAAGGAGCTAGGAGATTATTTAACAGAAGAGAATCATTAAAAGGAGAGAAAAATTGAGAATGACAGCAGTTCTGAAAGGGAAGAAGAGAGAGGGGAAAAGATAGGGACGAAAAAAGAAGGAAAGTAATGACTATAGTGGACAAGTATTGTATATGGGAATGAGTGGAAAGACGTAAGAATGCGGGATCAGAGAAAGAAGGGGAAACAGGAGCAAAAGATGGAGGGGGAAAAACAGTCAGATGAGATACCGGAGAGAGAGAGAGAGAGAGAAGTGTACCCAAGAAATATTCATAATGTTGGTTTTTGAGATGAGGTGACCTTCATGAGCCTGTGGGGGTCTGTGGCCCCTCCCACTGAATACATTAACGTCTTCGGCCCAGCAACTCCATCTATATTTTATTCTTATCAAAAGACTGTATTTAGTAGGCCCATGGAACAATTCCATGGTACGAACGGTTTTATGAAGGCTGTAACTCCTCTTCGAGTAGTCATAAAACTGATAAAAATCGTCAGGAGACAGGAAAACTAATACAAATTTGCGTTCCAGCTTGGAGGAGATATTTCACTTTAAGGTGCACTGTTGTGTGAGGAACGATTAATGGAGAAAGCACTGTGATTGTCACGAATTAATTCGCGACATTGTAGTAGTAACATATAAGGGAACGTTTGAATTTCACTGAAATGCGTAAATTTTCGCTCAGACCGTTAACTGCCTCGCTTCTGTACTCAGATCGTAATGAGTTTCATAACCCTTGTCATTTGTGAATCCTTCTCCATAGGAGATAAAACCAGTAACAATACACTAGTCCCACTGCGACAGTGAACCCTCCTATACAGGAGATAAGACTGATCACCACCAGCCTGTGCCTTTGTTCTTTACTTTTGATTATTAGCATTTATCTACGAAACAGCAGTCAGTACTCAGTCTTTAGTCCACTCATCCTTACTTGAGTTAGCATCATGGTTACTAATACATATGTACAGGAAGCCAAAGATATGGGGCTTACTGATCCCAAGGAAATTAAAGACTATGTGCTCTCACGGTTCACTTATGAACAGCAACGTGAGAGTGATGCCCGTGAAGAGTGTAAAATTCAGCATGAGGAACGCGAGAGAGAACGTGAAGACGAGCAAGAACAATGTGAACACAAGCATGCCGAGCGCGAGGCACGTGAGAAACATGAACTTGAGAAGCTGAAGCTCAAGCAAGATTCCTTGGCTTCAGGCACATCTGGTGCAGCCGACCCGAGCTCCACAAGTGTTCTCCCTGCACATAGTCTGTCAACCCCACGCCTCAAACTTCATACAAGGAAGGCGAGCAAATTGAGCCATTCATAGCTCATTTTGAAGACATGGCGCAGCTGTACCAGCTGGATGAGGCAGCTAAACGACTCCAGTTTCTTAGCTTGTTTGAGGGCCCTGCCCTCGATATTCTCCACAGAGTTCGTGGAGACAATCTCACGTATGAGATGATGAAGGCTGCACTCATCAAAGCATACAGTCTCACAGTTGATGACGCCAGGAGTCAGTTCATGAGGGCACGCCTCCAAGAAAAGGAGACTGCTGTTCAGTTCCTCGACCGTCTCACTGCTTACTTAGATGAGTGGATGGAGAAAGATGAAACCCCTCACATGTGAGAGGGGATAATTGACCTCATGCTGTGCACACAGCTAGAGAAGTCATGGCCTGCTGAGCTTATGGCTCAGCTTAAGATCTGCCAGGTAAGGGATGCCAGCCAAATGGTGGAAAAGGCTGATGCATTCTTCACTGTGTACCGGTACCAAACTCGTAAGCAACAGACCTGGAACAGGAAAGCTGACAAGGCTGGGAAGCCATCTCAGACTGAACCCCAGCATCAAGGCCGTTCTCAGAATAATGGCCAAGGTCCAAACAAACCGCAGAAGAAGGACCAGGGGCAAAATATGCAGAAACCTGCTTGGAAGAAGTATAAGCAGTACCCCAACCAGCAGCAGTATCCCAAGCAGCAGCAGAACGAGGACAAACCACGTAACCCTCAGTCAGGTCAATCAAATTTAGTGTATCGGAGGCAGGATGCAAATGCAGCTTTCATTCCACAACAAGCACCCGATGGTGCCGTTCCCACCAGTACAGGTACTTCTCCACAGTTCACTAATCCTCCAGTGACAGTGAGCTCTCCACCACAGCTGGTCAATGCTCCAGCTCCTCAGATGGTGAGCATGACCCCTCAGGCATCTGTTTCTCAGGGCGCCACATTTGCTGCATCGTTCGTTCCCCAGTCTCATCAATGACTGACTGCTACCTCCTCAGACCCTTCCACCAACAACACTGCCTTTCTTGTTCAGCCAGGGTTTGTGGGAGGTGTTTCCATAAATGTTCTGAGAGACAATGGTTCCTCAGGTTGCTCCGTCAAGCAGAGTTTAGTTCGGCCTAACGAATATACAGGTAGGCACATCCAAGTTAGACTTATTGATAGATCATTGAGATTGTTCCCTGAGGCACGTATCCAGGTGGCATCTCCTTTCTACATCGGCTTAACAGCTGCTGTTGTCATGCCAGAACCTTTGTTTGACCTCATTATAGATAATATACCAGGCGTCAAAAATAGTTGTGTCATAGATGTTGCTACTCAGACTTCGGCTGTTGCAGTAACATGAGCCATGGCCAAGGCTTCGAACCGTGTCACCCTGTTGACCGTCGCAATGCCGCAAGATCTGATTCATAGTCAAGATGTTGTCCAAGAACAACAGTCTGACCCAACACTTGCCTCAGTGCACAAGAAGCTGGAGGGTAATGTGATTAAGTATTCACGGGGAGGTCAAGCCACGTTCCTTCGTAAGCGAGGACGGCTGTACCGTAAGTCACAAACACCCCAAGGCAAGGTTCGACTGCAGTTTGTTGTTCCCACAAAGTATCACCAGCAAGTGTTTGAATTAGGTCATTGTTCAGTGATCGGAGGTCACATGGGCCAAAAGAAAACCTCTGACTGTATCCATGCTGACTTTTTCTGGCCTGGAATGGGACAGGAAATAACTAGACTTGTGCATTCCTGTGATGTGTGGCAGCGTACCACTGACTGGGGATGTCTGTCCTGTGCCATTGAAGCCAGTGCCTATAATCTCTGAACCGTTCGAGAGAGTAACAGTTGACATTGTTGGGCCAATCTCTCCTAAGGCTAGTGATGGATCAAAGTATATCTTCATTATCGTTGATTTCAGCACACAATGGCCTGAAGCCGTGTCCTTAAGATTATAGAGGCTATCACTGTTGCTGAGGTGTTGATTGAAGAGTTCTGTCGTGTAGGTATCCCCAGGGAGGTCTTAAGCGACCGGGGTTTGCAGTTCACCTCTGCAGTGATAAACGAAGCATTCAGGTTGTTGTCCATCCGAGGCTTGCGAACTACGCCCTATCATCCCATGTATAACGGGTTATGTGAGAGGTTCAATGGGACTCTCAAGAAGATGTTAAAGTGCATGGCTACTGAACAGCCAAGGGAATGGCCACGGTTCATTGCTCCTCTTCTATTTGCTTACTGAGAAGCCCCACAGCATTCTTTGAAGTTCTCAGCTTTTGAACTGTTGTATGGAAGGTCGGTCTGTGGGCCAGTTCAAGTCCTTCACGAGTTATGGGACGATGAAGAACCTGACCCTGAAGTCAAGACCACCCACATCGACGTCCTTGATTTAGCTGACCGCGTCCAGTCGACGTGCAAGTTAGCTAAGGAAGAATTGATCAAGGCACGCAAAGTTCAGAAAGCTTATTATGATAAGAAGGCAAAGCTTCGGAAGTTCAGTTCAGGCAATAAATGCTTGGTGTTACTCTCCACTGCCCAGAACAAGTAGTTGGCACAGTGACAGGGTCCATATGATACAGTAGAGCGCATTTCAGACCTCAGCTATTTAATTCATATGGGGAATCTTCTTAAAAGGTTCCACATTAATATGTTGAAGGCTTATCATGAGTCAGACCCTGAGGAGAGTGGCCCACGAGTAGCCGATGACAGTGACCAGCCATTGGAAGAAACTGGGGCAGCTGCTGTGATACCAGCTGATGACCATGATGACGAGCCCTTAACCATTCAGTACCACCAGGAGGAGACTGTCGGAGATGTCCTACTTAACACTGACTTAGCATTAGGTGACCAGAATGCCATAAGGTCACTGTTCTGTCGGTATGCTGATGTCTTCTCTGACCAACCTAGACTCGCAAAGGTTGAGTGTCAGAAAACTGAGCTGATTAGCAATACTCCCGTAAAGGTTAAGCCAATATCTGATTCCCATGTGACTACTGGATGCAGTAGACAAGGATTTTCCCAACATGGAGACTGCAGATATTATTGAAAAGTCCTCATCTTACTGTAGTTTAATGGTAGTAGTCCGCAAGAAGGATGGTGGAGACAGGATATGTGGCGATTATAAGAGGCTAAATGCAATCATCAAAGTAGATGCTGAGCCAATGGATGACCATATTGCCATCTTCTCCAAGCTGGCAGGGTCGTGATATTTTACGAAGCTCGATTTGGCAAAGGGATTCTTTCAGATTCCCCTTCATTCCGAGAGGTGTCAGTTCACTGCCTTTGCTACTCCTAGGGGGTTGTATCAGTATAAAGTCCTCCCATTTTGACTTACCAATTCCCCAGCAGTATTCATTCGTGCCATGAGACAAGTGCTTCATGGTATCATAGGAGTAGAAATGTTCGTTGACGATGTTCTCGTTCATTATGCCACGTTGGAGGAGCACTTCAGACTCTTGGAAATTGTCTTCAGTAGACTCCAGAGTTTCAACATGACTGTGAAGCCTAGCAAGTGTAAAATTGCCCACAGTGAAGTGGAGTTCCTCGGACATATTGTTGGCAACAATCGCTGCGGGTGTCAGGGCGACAAGATCAGAAAGGTTAGGGAAGCCCGGAGACCCGTGACAGGTCAGGGCATTCCTTGGCCTAGTGGGGTATTATAGAAGTTTTATTCTCAACTTTGCTCTCATTGCCCAACTGTTGTACGAGGTGCTTCGGAAACATGCTCCAAACACCACTGAATGGGGAGAAGCGCAAGAGAGACCTTTTGCCTCTCTCAAGAATATGCTGACATGTAAGAAGCCTATCTTGCAGTTGCCTGATTCCAATAAACCTTTCGTTCTGTGCACCAATGCTTCACAAGCTGGAGTAGGTGCTGTACTAATGCAAGAATCGGAAGGTGGAATTTTCCCAGTGGCATACCACGGCTGTAAGCTAAAACCTGCTGAGAGGAATTACAGTACTGTTGAGAAGGAACTCTTGGCCGTGGTTGATGGTGTTAAGAAATATTACTATTATTTATATGGAGCACCATTTACTCTGGAAACTAATCATATGCCACTCACTAGTCTCAGCACGACTAAGACGGCTAATGCAAGATTGACACACTGGACGCTGGATTTGCAACAGTTTAACTTTGTAGTGAGATACATCAAGGGAAGTGACAATGTAGGCACAGACCTGATGTCTTGCCTGCGAACTGATGACTAACAGGCAACTGTTGTACACTGGGGTCCACACGACAGGGGTCCTGAGAGATTTGAGTAATCCAAGGACTAGCATGACTTCCAGTATCTTGCTCGTAGGTCACATAGGACATATTATGTCCAGAGTCTGTATATACATAGGTACTGTAGGTTAAGGGGAAAGTTCAAGACCCCCGCAGAGGCAATGCGAGGCTGTGTCTGAATTATCTTGTGGTGTCTCGAGCTGTAGGCCCCTCTGAGGGTTTCCAGAGAATGCACATTATCCACATGAGTGTTCACACCACGTCGGGTGTTAAAATGTGACCTGCCCGAGATTGTTTAGGGATTCTCAGCTTGCCGATGTTAATAGTAAGTGTAGAGTTAGGTTTAACCAGTAAACTGCCCATTCTGAGAGATATGAGCAATCCAAGGACTAGCACGTTTTCTGGTTAATAATGTAGGTTTAACCAGTAAACTACTGGCCGTCCTCAGAGATTTATGCAATCCAAGGACCAGCATGTTTCCTGGTTAAGAATCTAGGTTTAACCAGTAAACTACAGGGGTCTTCAGAGATTTGAGCAATCCAAGGACTACGTTTCCTGGTTAATAATGTATCCATTAAGAAAATAATAGTGTACTTTTTGTAGCATATGTACTGACTACTAGGCAGAGAGAGAAATTGTAATTTAATAAAAATTGTTTGTCACACTGACACTTTTGATGCTCCACCTTGATTGATTTCGCAGGTACAGTTGGCGGGTGTAGCAGTTTTGTCGTGCAGATCAGCTGATCGTCTCTGCCACATGCTGCTGCCTCTTCTCTTCTGCCTCGTCATCTCCATTTACTATTAATTTGTATTATATCATTTTACACATAGGTATAGTTACACTGCAACTGTCACACCTACACAGTGTATTACATACACCACGCTACATAACAATTAGTTGTTAACGTAAATGTAAAGAACTTTCACTCAGTTTGACCTGAGTACAGGATTTTTCACCGTCGTCACGGAGTTTTTCCTCAAGCTTGCTTCTATTAACGTAAATATGAGGTTTTTATGCTCATTGGCAACAGTGATTTTCTCCTGTAGCAGGATAGTACACACACCACAGTGTGAATCTGGTGTGACTTAGTTAGGATGTAAATATCACCTACTGTTAAATTTTCTGTGAAAAATTTCATTTTGATGAGGCATAATGTCACAATTTAATTTGCAACATTGTATTAGTATCATATAATGGAATGTCAAAATTTCATTGAAATGGGTAAATTTTCGCTCAGACCGTTAACTGCCTCACTTTTGTACTCAGATCGTAGTGAGTTTCATAACCATTGTCATTGTGTCATAAGTGACTGTCTTTCTGTATAGACAGTGCATTTCACTGTGTGAAAATTTATGTCTAGTTATTCTCACATTGCCTCTCGACCGTTGGGCCGTGCCCAGCTAATTACATGAATCAGGCGGTGTCAAGCAGCCACGGGAGGAGGTTCGTTGTGCGAGAGCTGAGAGAGGTGGTCTTCTAGTGCCTCCAGCCACCAGAGTTCAACGATTCCCTGTATTTCCCCACCGAGTTTGGTGAGCGGTTGCAGTGATCAGAGCCAACGAGCAGCAGCTTACCCTAGCAGAAATGCCCCAGTCTTGTGTAGCTTCAGCTCCATTCCCTTCGCTGACCAGTATTTTCGTTCGTTTTCTTAGCCTTAAGTCTGATTAGCTTTTGAATGAGTGAGTGTGTGTATTTCCTTTGTTATTTGATTTCACTATTCCCCCTGTGACGGTGAATTTCCCCTTTGAATTCATTTTGAGATTCATGTAACATAAATTTATTTTATTGTAATCAATAAATTTACATTTCTTTTCTTTGAGTTTAATGTAATGTATTAATGGTGTTTCATTTCTCCACACTGAGCTTAATTTAGTTTGCTGCTCCCAGTTAGCACAAACTTCTTATATTAATCACAACTGGTATTTAGGCCAGTTCTTTTGTATCAAAACATAAATCCATTGTGCCAGCCAGGAGTTAAGCACCAGCAAGAACTTGTTCATTATTATTATTATGTATTGATTGCCAGGGGGTAAAGATCACATTTTCTCAGAGGCTAACAGTACTAATGATACAGCATTCGTGAGTAGATAGTCTCTGCTGTGTGCTGTTCAGAAAGTTTATAAAAACGCCATCCTTAGAGAATCGGCGAAATAAGCTAGAATAAAGTAAAACTTACTAGGTACTTGATTTCACAAGTCAATTCCTTGTCTTGACTTTCGAGTAATATCAGCATTTAATCCTTAAATTTCACATCCCCCCGTGACAGTGATACCCGTATAAATTTCACTTTTTTTTTTATACAGAAGTACCTATAATATAATTATTTGACAAAGAATGCGGTTGCTTGTTGAAACACAGCTACAAAACATTAAAGAATGCATACCTCCACCAGCGCCAATAATGTCTAATGTCATTGGCAAAGATATATAATTATACAGTCTTAGGTTGGCCTCCTCACACAACATCAGAGAAGTCATACCTCCTTCAATGTCGATAATACTTTTGATCTATTCCTGCATCCGGTTCCGGATCCACCTCAAAATCTATTCAACTCATCCATGATGCAATGTCCACCTCTCCACCTGATTTCACTGAAATCTCAACTTTTTAAAAAATCTTGTCCATAGGCAAACAGAGAGTCAGACAGATACGAGTGAATCCATAACCTCTTTCAACACCGCTAATGGAGATAGTTGTGCTCGACATCTAATCAAATTGTGTAAGAAAATGGTGCAAAAGAAGTATGTTGTTCTATAATAATCTGCCCAATGTTATGAGGTCATGTGCTGGTCTTCTTACCTCCAGATGGTTCTATTCATCGAATGGGAGATGTTTTTTTGTCAAGGAGTAAATGAATCCTTTATCCGGCCCCTGCACTATAAAATCTCTTATCTGAATAAGAGGCTGTCAGTATGGAGAAAACAAAAAATAGCAGATTTATCATACATGAAACTTTATAAATTAGTGTAATTTCGGCGAGTATCCTGGGAAGAATGATGTGCCATAGACAGAGGAATTGCTTCTGAGTAAGGAGAAAAATGCACGATTGTTATAATAATGCATACTCCATCCCCTCACAGGACACGGGATCATTTAAGAACAGTGCAGAGAGATACGTCAAGCACACCCAAATGACACAAGGTGTTTTGGACACTGATTCTCAGACTGATGTAATTTTTCACCGATAAAAATGAATATCGTATGCTGTTACTCTGAATACAATATCTAAGCGCAACTGTTGCTGTGAACGTTTTTTAAAACAGCTTTAAGCTCCCTGACTACAAAGACTTGACCTGGAAAAAAAAAAATGCTTTTTTGATACCCTTGATTGTTGTTTTTGTTGTTGTTGTTGTTGCTGTTGCTGCGGTTGTTTTTATGTTGTTGCTGTTGCAGTTGTTGTTGTTGCTGCTGTTGTCGATGTTGTTGCTGTTGTTGTTGCTGCTGCTGTTGTTGTAATCCCAGGTTCATTTGGACGTAAATCCAGTGGATTGCAGACTGAAGTAGTCCTTTGCCTGGAGCTGACCGTTTATATTGATGTCACTGCAGGATGGCGTCCTTTTCCAGCACCGTCAGCCTGAATATAACATGTTAGCGCACTCACTGCTCCACACAGGTTTATCTGTCCGGCCGTTGAGCTTTCTTTCAGCCCCCCCCCCCCCTCAAAAATAAAAGTGGGATATTTTCTCGACTAGAGAAATAATTGCTGCAGTAACAATATAAAAGACAATAAACTGCCATGTATAATTTTCCACTTCATGGTCCGTAATGTCGTGGGTTTGGAAGGCTTCCTTTCTCTTACCTGTTTGATTCTATATACATACGCATATTTAATTTTTCATTGCATTTGCTTAGAGAAAAGTATGTCGATATCGAGAAGACAATAAACAGAATGGAAAACAATAGCAAGTCTTGATGACGTGAAGTTATTTACTTATCATATTTTTTTATCACTGGCCTATTCACTTAACGAGCGGCTTTACGCCTTCAAAAGATGTGTGAGACGCAATAATAATTCCCTGAGAAAAAGGTGCCACAAAATCTGCCAAGCCTACGAGACTACTGCCTCACCCCACTGATTATTGTATTGTAAATCCAACCCTACAATTCTCACATGCCTTCTTCGCCATTAAATTAATTCTCACACTAATAACATGTAAATGAAACCATCTGACAGTCTTGATACTTTTAGTATACACAGCCTCGGTACTGCATTCTCCACGGACTTAGCTTTTCTATAGGCATTTCCTCTCCTGCTACTCATGTATGCATTTCTTTCACTGATATACAATTACAATGGCAGATTACATGATGAATCGTCAAATCCTGTATTTACTATATTTACTAAGGGTATTTCTTAACAACGCACTACATATTAAGTGTGCAATAAGTATGTGCATCGTTTTTGTACCAAATAAATTGGGAAGCGTCACCCCACGGCCCCAGTCAGTGTACTACGAGCATTGTTCGAGGGTAAGATAATTTCCTTTCATAAAATCGGCCCTAATTAACCTACAGTAATTCTTTATACACCAAAATGTAGCCAAAAAATTTCCCTATAAATTTTTCTCAGTAATATTTATCATAAACAAAATGAAAAAAGTAAAAAAAAAAAAAATTATGGCCTAATTTTCCTTTGGCTGATCTTTCTAACAACACCATAAGCAAGTGCATATATTCTGGATTACGGTAAAAAAACGATTATCGAAGCATAAAAAAGGGTGTAAGGATAAATAATTTATGAACTATCGAATGCACAGGAATAGTGTAGTGACAGGGTATGGGTTTATCACTGTGTGGCCTTAGGTGTCCAGGATTATGTCCCAAGTACTTGCTCGCGGTTGGACGCAGCCTGCGTCGATTGCTAACGTTGTTGTTGTTGTTGTATAGACTCGTCCAACTAATGATAGTATGGACCCGGGCTCAAGGTGGAGAGCCCGCCAGAGTTATCTGATGTTCGACGTGGAGCGTCCTCTACGAGGAACTGCTTGGGCTGGTTAATTTTGAAAATAAATGTGGGTCCGTCTCTTCGAGACGTCCTAGGAGTATGTCAGGGTCAAGGGCCGTCTTGATGATATTGTTAATTTATTCTCTGTCGATCTTTCGAGAATTGAGGTGATGGTCATGGTCTGTAGACGTGGAGGGTGGAGTGCCGTCAGTATCCATCTCGGCTGGAGGCGGTGATCTTGGCTTTTTCTTCATCCTCTTCTTAGATGTCTGTGGTGGCGAGGGAGAGGTACGTGCCTCCTCGGTGGGCTGGAGGTCGACGACAGCAGCTGGTGGTGGTGAAGGAGCTGTATTATTGTTCATGGAAGGTGTTAAACACTGTATGCATGTTATGGATGGAAAGTTGCCAATTCAGGGTGAGACCCTTGAATAATACCATTATATTCGTTCTTACTGAATGGATTTAACGGAAACTCTTACCATACAAACTTCAACCACTGCAACTGAGATATTCTCCTGCATTTGATGTAAAAGAGACATACAGGTATGTCGGAAGTTAAATGCTGTTCATACACCTGCATGGCCCTGAGTGGCTATTAGTTGGTCAGCTGCAATAATCCAGTGTTCATGCCGTTCTTGACTACTAACTGCAAATGTTTTATTCACTTGATCTAATTCAGAACTTTTTTTCCTGGCAGTGGGTGATCTTAAGGAAAAAGGACAAACCTGTCACATCTGACCGGCTAAAAGAAAACTTATTAGGGAGAACGTAGCCTTACTGGTCGATAAGCTGCAACAGGAAGTCGCTAAATTCGAATACTGTTTTGAAATATGTTAAACTATGAAAGAAACAGGTTTCAACATTTGATATAAACCGAGTAAGAATTAAAATGAACGAGAAAGAAATTGAGGGTAGGTGGGAATAGAGGGGAAGGAGAGGAAACGGGACAGGACGCATATGAGAACAGTGCTAAACTCCTCGCTCGAGTCACTCTTGCTCAGTTTCATCTTAGGAGCGGAAGTGTGAACGTTGCTTTTTTCAGATTCACATGTAAGCTTACAAACACAGTTATTTCTTTAACAGCAAGAAAAAGATGGTTGAAACGTGACAGCCGTAGCAGCCACAGCAGCAATGCAAGAGAGGGAAATCAAGTAGCTGTGAAGAAAGAGAAAGCAAATCTACCTAAATATCGGCAATAAAAGGAAGATTATGTGCTTTTGGATTTACTTCTACGAATTCTGATCCTCTGGAAGCTATATGTTTCTTTTGTGGCGAAATGTTGGCCAACAGTAAAATGAAACCAACTCACTTCCAGCGTCAACTTAACACAAATCATCAGTGTTATGTTGGCAAACCAGCAGATAAAAAGAAAATTTTCTTATTTTAAGTGTTTCCAAACAACAATTAAGAAAGCCTCCACAACATTAAGCAAAACTCTAGAAGCATCTTTAGCTGTATCTTTATTAGCTAAAAAGCCATTTAATATTGCCGAAGAACTGATATTGTCAGCTGCAGTTGTGATGGCTAAAATAATGCTAGATAAAAAGACAGCAGACCAACTAAAGTCTGTTCCCTTGCCACAACAAACTCTTTCTCAAAGGGTAATTGAAATGAAGACAGATATTATTGATCAATTTGTAAATAAGCTTAAAACAAGCCAGTCTTTTTCACTTCAACCTGACTAATCGACTGACATCAGTAGACAGGCTCAACTTGTCTCATTTGTGAGATACATTGATGAAGATGATATTAATGAACACTGATGAAGATGATATAAAGGAACATGTACTTTTTTGCAAAAAAAATAGAACACGCAACTGGGGAAGCCATTTTCAGTGTCACTGATCAGTTCTTCTCTGAACAAGGCTTGGCTGGAAATTAGCATGAGTACAGACGCTGCTGCATCCACGACCGGAAAAGTGATGGAACTGGTTGCATGGATTATGAAGGAAAATCCTAATATGGAGTGGGCCCGTTGCATCATGCACAAAGAATCATCAGCATCCAAAAAATGAGTTCAGAGTTGCATGGGATATAGAATGATGGCATCAAAGTAATCAACTATATAAAGTCAAGGCCACTCAATGCTCGCCTGTTTCACGGACTGTGCGAAAGCATAGGGTCTGAGCACACAGAGCAATTGCAGCACAAAGAGGTGCGCTGGCTGTCGAGAAGGAAGGTTCTTGCAAGGTTGTCCAAGCTGCAGAATGAGGTAGGCTGCCTTATATGAGAACATGGATCTCCTTTTGCCACATTTTATGAAAATACTACTTGGTTTGCACAACTGGCATATCTTGCAGACATATTTAGCAAACTGAATGAGCTAAATCGGTCTCTGCAGGGCAGAGTTGATGGTTTTCAAAAGAAAATAGAGTTGTGGAAGGAGATATGATAAGGGGGAGATTTTGAGTGTTTTCCTTTGTCAAATGTATATTTTTCCAGCAAAAATGATGAGAGGGCGACTGTGAAACCAGTTCCTGTTGAACGTTTGACCAACCTCATCAGTGCTTTTATATCTTATTTTCCTGATATATATGAGAACTCTCTGCAGCTGGATTGGGTTCGAAATCCTTTCCCTCTGTCTGAAAATAACGTGGAGAAACTTCCCATTTGCCTTCAGGAAGAAATGTTACAAGTGTATTCAGACAGTGGTCTCAAATTAGTATTTGAAAGCCCAACCCTCACACGGTTTTGAAGCTGTGTAAGGAAGGAGCACCCTGACCTAGGAAAGAAGGTTTTGGAAAACCTTCTGCCCTTGGGTCTACCTACCTTTGTGAAGCATCTTTCACTGCAGTGAGAGTTATCAAGTCAAAACAGAAACAGATGAAATGAAAATAAAGCCTGATCACTGCAGTAGCCTCTCTACCGCCCAGAATCAGTCCCACATTTCACATTGAGTTGTAAGTATTTTTCAAGCATTTTTACGTTATTTTCTTAGTCTTTTTCCTTTATATAATGAATGATAATTTATTGTCCAGCACTCAAATTATGCGAACTTTAAATATAATTTGCATTCTCCTTCCAAATACTGAGTTTAATCATGGGGGTACTTAATGGTAGAAGGAAGTAACAAGGGCTACAATAGGCAGAAAAGTTTGGACAACACTGCCTTATGGGACTAAAGCATGTATGTGGGCTATGTGTATGTGTGTGTGTGTGTGTGTGTGTGTGTGTGTGTGTATGTGTGTGCACGCAGGCTTGGATAAGGATTTCAGTATCAATATCGGAATGAAACAATAATAAATGTTTCACTGGTTGTTTCGTATACACTGACATGACTTTGTTGGAAAACCAGCAGAGTTAAAATAGCCATTTGTCGGTATTTTTGCTGAACATAGTAGATGCTTCGGTGATCGGGCGGTAGGAGTCTGTGGTTGGATCATGCTTGTGTGTTACAGCGTTACACTTTGATTCCAGAAGTCTGCCATGCAAAAGCTGCCACAGTAGTCTCTTGCTACTTTAAGAATGATGGAATAAGATTGCTTATACTTGATTCTTCCTACTGTCTGGCCCTTACTGGAGCGAAGCAGAGTATTGCTGAGTTAGTTGTTGACGTTTATACGTTGGTGAATGTACACTGATCTTATGTTAATTCCTCCTGTAGAGGATTTTACGTGAATATAATTATACAACACACAAACGTCTTGAATATAAATAGAAAAAAATCTTGCCGTTATCTGAGCTTTTGATATGACTAATATGTCGCTATCTTATATGTGATTGTTGTGTGGTTCTTTTTTTTATTCTGAAGTTTTATCTCGTAAATATTAAATGTGTTCTATTTTATATGTCCACTTAATGTTTCACCAGTGAGATATTAAACAGATAACATGAGAAATGTGGAAGTGTATGCAGTTTATTAGAGACCAGACCAAAGTGCCATGGTATGTCACATTAATGTGGAAAGAAGAAGCTTAGCTTTATGTTTGTGGACAACACACGATTTATTATCCCATTCATTGCAATGACATGTGGCATAATCTTGCTGTCTTTAACACCAGTATGTTCTGCTTAATCCCAAAATAAGATGCCGCAATTTTTATTCGTATTGCCTTCAACTTCATCAGGATCTGTATCAGCTGAGGGGTAAATAAAGGCTCTGTCTATCTCCTCCGGATCAAAAATTCTCCCTTGAACTGAATAAAAGCATCTGAAGATAGCAAGAATAAACGAAAATACGTCATCGGAGTTAATGGGTTAAGTGAAACGTATGAAAGTGGAAGAGTTAGATAAACCTTTTATTAATGCCACCACTACTAGAGAATATCCTTAACTTGAATTCGTACGCCTCGTGACAGCCTCAGCAAAATGAAAAACTCATCATAGTGACGTGACGAATGAGAGAAATAATTTTTTAAACTTCACAAGCTATCCCCAGAACACAACCATTTACAACCGGTGTCATCTCCACGTCCCCAGTTACGTTTATATTCCTGGATCAAACAGGGCAATGGGAAGGATACTTACTGTTTCCAGCTTGAAAAAGCAGCAAGACAACCGAATCGCAGTTCTTCTAATTGCAAGTTGGATCTGCTGGGCAATGCACGACGGATTCCCGTCGAGAGATACGAAATCGACAGTCAGAATATGGAGGCGGGAAGAGGAGGGTAGCAACAGGGAGGACGAAGGGAAGGCAGAAGGATAGTGGAAAGTAGAGTACAAAAGGAGTGCAAAGGAAAGCAAGTAGCAACAGACCTGATGACCCTCTCCAGTTTCTGAATGGAATAGAGAAATCAAAGTGTGTTAGGATGATGGGAAATGGAAGGTTTCAGAAGCATGGCAGGTCAAGGAGGATGCGGAAAAGGATGATGGGAGATGTGAGGGAGGCTTTGAATCCGATATCTAAACCTCTAGGAGGGTGCGAGGCAGGTATAGACGGCAGCAAATTGGACTGAAGTGGTATATCAAAGGCGACCCGCCCTCAGTAATCTGTAACAATGGTCCACGAAATGGTATAGGAAACCCGCAAAGCAATAAATGGGACAGACTGTGCAAAAATAACCTTTCCTGTTTTATTTTGCCTCGTCACTGAAAGGGTTTGATTTCATTTTCTTTTTCCATCTCAGAAGGATGAAGTTATTTATATTTTGTTCTTGCTACCATCAGATAATTTATTCAGCTTAGCGCATACTTTTCCTACTGAAATGATCATAAATAGTGTCAGTTAACCCTTTCAGTGCGATGACGCTTTCTATCGTCATAGAATTTGACCTTGCTTAGAGCAGACCTCTCGCAGTGAAGGGGTCAAGTTGTCCTTCAAACAGAACTTAGATTTCAGTGAGTGAGGTTGCAGTAGCTTGTCGTATACATCAAACCTTCTTGCCTCTTTAATTCTCCGTCGTATTTTGTATTTTGGTCCTATTTTTTCAACATGATTTTTTGTTTTATTTTGCATTTTGGTCCTATTTTTTCAACATGATTTTTTGTTTACCCTTCGAGAAATTTCTTGGACTACAGAACCGTCTTAAGTTAATCAAAAACTCTAGCAAGAACTAAATAAAAATATAGTCTTCGAACTGAAGGATTTGCACGAGTAATAGCGATCCCTCTTTGACTGCGTAAGGTATGGCTGTGCTCTGTAAAACCGTCGATTATTAAAGGGAATTTACTACCAAAGTTATATCAACGCTATTAAAGGGTTAACGGTATTGTTTTCATCCCTTTACCAGCGTATAGACTGTCCCTGCATAATAATGTAAGTAGTCAATAAAAAATACGCAGCTATGAATACCGTAGTGGATCATTACAGAGACGTCTTACACAATTTTCTTTGCTCTTGCTGCCAACACACGGACTTACTGAGCTTGATGAAGAATTTTCAGATTAGGTTAGATATAACTATCATTCACCCTCTCAGTAAACGATGTCTCCTCCAAGCTGAATCAGTTCATCTGGAGGCAGCAACAAGTACTCGTATGCTAATAACGACAACACCGGATTCAAAGAGTTAAATTCCTCTTCCCATCCTATCAACCTTACCTTTTTTCCTCACTAAACTCATCGGTTTGTGTGGCTACCGACAACAATCACTTTCCTGCATCTCATAATTTCCATACACATGAATGAATGTGTTCAGAATTTGGTGCAGAGATTGATACTGTGGTAAACACACACACACACACACACACACACACACACACACACACACACACACACACACAAGTATAAAAGACATTTAATAATATGTTAGAAAATGCTCGGATCGCTGTCACACACACACACACACACACACACACACACACACACACACACACCGGGACAAGGTTGAGGCAGGAAAAATTACATGTAATGTCATTCCTACATTTTTTTCTGGTAAACTTTGTGTACTGCATGGTTGACTAATAGTTATACCATTATCATGACACATTTTGGGTGTATTGATGCCATAGCACGATGGGATGTACAGGCTTTTATTGTAGAGATGGGATTACATGTTTTTCCTGTTTGGACCTTGTTTCGGCGTTCTTTTGGTTCCCTGTCATCTCTTCATACATTTTAATAACTGTGTTTATACTGCTTATACTGATTTTTAGAATCAATGGATGAAAGCCCAGAAGCTTTTGTAAGTTTTTTCAGCTTTAGCGCATCGTAGTAGTGACGATAAAGGCTCTGACTAACCCGGTCCAGTTCGAATAGTCTCTTTTGGGCGGAATAAAATTTTCTGGGGAAAATAACAAGGAGAACTGAGACAGCTAGCGGTCAGACAATGATATTTTAACATACCTCTGTACCCTTGAACTTTGACCGATTATTCTCAAACTTGAAATACTTCTTCCTTGCCTGACCGTGAGCCCCTCCACTAAGTTTGGTTCAAATTGGATCAAAAGTGATCAAGTTGACCTTGTCCTGTGAAGTTGACATTTGTCCTGTTTTTCTCAAAATTGAATGATTCAGTCTATGGATGACTCTAAATCCATGCACCAAGTTTACTTCAAATTAAATAACAACTTTATGAGCTAAAGGGCCTAAAGCTTGACACTGGTCTGTGCCTTAAATTATTTACAGATTGTTCTCAAAACGGAAATACTTCACCCTATTTCATCCGCTACCCTTCAACCATGTTTGGTCAAAATCTAATCAGAGTTATAAAATTTTACCGGATATATCTGGGGCATTATTTACCACACTTCCGCCCCAGAGGAGAATCAAATCCCTCCTCGAAAAAAAAAAAAAAATCAATATTGCCATTTCAGGGCTAGAGGGTCTGAGAATGAAGAGGAAGAATGTGGAGAAATCGGAATTTTTGTTGACTGTCGGATTAAGGGAAGTAGCTTAAATATTTTAACAGTCCGTGTTTGGGAATTACAAAACTTTGTATTTGTTAAGGGTTGTGGGCTTGTTGGCCCCATCCCATCACAGTGTGTTTATCGACACTCTGATAAAACACTCTGAGGTTGTCCAGCCACGTAGAGTGAGTAGAATGTGGGAGAGTGACTGGAAGAGTGTATGAGAGTAAGGTGGGTGGAAACTGAAAAGAGAGGAAATAAAAAAAGACATAGAACTATAAGATGTGAGAGTACGTATGGGACGGTGGTGTGTAAGAGTCGTTACTGAAGAGAGACAAAAGCATAATTTTGACAGACCTTATGTCGAGGCAAATATTCACAGCATGCTAGGCAATTTGGATAGACATCTGAAAGACAAACAGACCACTGCATGCTTGTGCACAACGACCTGGACCAGGGTTCACAAAATTACAATGAAAATCCATGTCGTACAAGGAAGTACAAGGAAGAGGAGTGCAAAGAACCCTACCAAGATCGTTGTTTATCCAGCAAACATAAATCCTAATTACCACAACGCACTGTATTATCTCTGTGAACCCTACGTTGGCTTTCGTAATTCTCTAGTTTGTGGCTGATTCTACTATAAACTTTTGGAATGTATGTGCTAACCCGACCTGCTGACATTGTGTCTACTCCTTCAACACAATTACTTCTTTTTGTAGTTTACTGTTGCTGCTACCAGACACTTACTTAGCTTGAGGCAGACACTTGGTAATGAAAAGGCCGATAAATGCTGCAACTAATTGCTCCATTTGGAATAGCCTTTCCTATGCTAAATATCATCGTCAGTAGATAACAAAACTACAATAAAAAAGACATCCTAGGGTTAAAATGGAAATTGTAAAAATACAACAAAACATTGGTCTGCCTTGAACCTTCCTCAAGTATAAACAGAGACAGAATATTGGCTTGTATACTGTATGTAGCTTGGCGAGGCGAGGGGAGGGAGGAAGAGGGGAAGGGGAGCAAAGGGGATAACGTGGAGGAAATGTGGATATGAGGGTGAAGGGTGGGAGAGGAGGGAAGAGGGGTGAAGGTGGGGTGGGAGGGAGGATAACGTTGGAATATGTGTGTGCGTGTCGGTGTATTTGCATATGTAAACGCATGTGTGTGTGTGTGTGTGTGTGTGTGTGTGTGAGAGAGAGAGAGAGGGGGAGGGATTCAAGGGATACCTGACTCTCATGGTAAGGGGTCAGGTATTAACTGTTGTCATAAGAGCGGATAATTCGAGATGGAATTGTATGACACGAAGGGGAATAGATTTCTCTCTCTTAATACAGTGACGTAAACAGGTAAGTGCATAAAGGTAATGTAACATATCCATGGTGACGTTTATTTGACACCATTTATACCACTTCCAGCCATTTTATTCAGACTGAGGGAAACATTTTGAACTGAAGTGGCATAGATTTGGCCTTCACTAACTCCTTCACTTCTAGGTGCTCTTACTAACCAGAGTCATATCGTCTGGTGTTATCTTGAGGAACAGTGAAATGTTTGTGGGATAGGATTATATTGCCCAATAGTAATAACATTAATAATAGAAGTAGTAGTAGTAGTATTGGTGGTGGTGGTGGTGGTAGTAGTAGTAGTAGTAGTACCTGTAGTAGTAGTAGTAGTAGTAGTAGTACTGGTAATAATAATGATATTACTACTACTGCTACTACTACTATTACTACTACTACTACTACTACTACTATTACTACTACTACTACTACTACTACTACTACTACTACTAATAATAATAATAATAATAATAATAATAATGAGTAATAATAATAATAATAATAATAATAATAATAATAATGAGTAATAATAATAATGAGTAATAATAATAATGAGTAATAATAATAATGATAATAATAATAATAATAATAATAATAATAATAATAACAATAATAATAGTAATAATTAGCACATAAGCCTATTTCCGGCAATAGAGGTCATTCCCCCAACCTATTTTCCTTCATGGCCCCATATTCCCCACAGATCTGTTTCCCCCAAGGGCCTATTTTCCACCACGGACTCACTTTTCCACCATGGACCATTTTCCCCCCTTAGCTTACATTCCCCATTGACATATTTCTTCCAATGAACCTATATTCCCGGTGTAGGCCTATTTTACCTCATAAGCCTATACTGCACCATGGTTTTACTTTCCAGATAGACCTATTTTCTCTGTACCTTCTTTTCTCCATGGATCCCTATTCCCCATGGACTGATTTCCACTCCACGGACAGATTTTCCCTCTGTGGATTTATTTTCCTTATGGAGCCGATTTTCCCTAAGAACCTATTTTCCCCTCCATGGATGTATTTTCCCAGTGGGCAAATCTCCCCCATAAAACTACTTCCTAACCATGGGAATGTACCAAGTCCACTAGGGACCTTTTTTCTCCCATGAACCTATTTCCTCCATGAACCCTCTTTACCCACTGAACGTGTGTTTCCATAGGAGCGTCTCCCCAAAGGACCTGTTCCCCCATGGACGTACTCTCTCACATGACCCTATCACACCCATGGACCTTTTCCCCAATGGACCTATTTTCTCACTTCCACTCATCTGGGAAAGGAGAAGTAACGGAGAACAAAAATGTAGAGACAAAAATAGTAAAAAAAAAATAAAATAAATAAAGCAATGGTACCATGCTCGAAGACTCAGTTTAGGATGGAGAAATGACTGTCACAGATATTCCTGCATCATACTGAGGGATGCCAAGATGGCTTTAAGAGGAATGAAGGCAAAAGGTCTCACCATCCATCTAACTAAGGATGGTGAAGAATTTGCATTAAAAGAACTAGCAAAAATATCTAATAATCGTTTCGAAGATAAAGGCGTCCTTATATAATTTGTAAAATGAACCAGTTATTCCGGCTCACAAAAAACAAAATTAGGGAGACAGTGAGCTATTGCCCGATTGGTTTTCTTTCAGTTATGTATATGTCTTCACAAAATTCTTAAGCAAAAATCCAATTAGTCCTACGTTAGATGGACATCAGACAAGAGAATCGACCGGATTTTGTAGTGGTTACTTGGTAGCGACCATATTCAAGTTAATAATCAAGCGACTGAGAAGACTTGAGAGTGGCATTAATTTATCAAGATAAATCATTTGATTCAGACACAACAGTTGTGGCGTTGGATGCAAGTCGAGGGCAAGGTGTAGAAGAACGTCACGTTCAAATTCTAAAAGATATTTACAGAGACAGCATCATCAACCTTCATGATGAGTAGCCACCCCTTCAAAAATAAGAGCATTTAAATGGTGCAGCACCAATATCAATCAACTGGTCGACGGAGAAATATTTCGCATTTCCGTGTGACTTTAACCTTCGACAGATTAAACATAAAATCATATGGTTTCATTCTTGCCTAACCCTTAACATTCCCAACAATTTTCGGTTAAATTAGATCAAAACTGAGTTTACTTTGCCCATGACCTTTATCTTTGATCTTTCCCTTTATCCTCAACTTTTGACAAAGGTAGTTCTCAGTATCGAATCTCTTCATTCTTGTTATAGCTTGAACCCTTCCACAAAGTTTAATTTTTATTGAATAAGAACTTTGCAAGTTGACCTTGGAATGTGACCTTGACTTTTGACATATTCTCAAAAACAATACGTCAATTCCCTGGGTGATTCTCAACTCAGTCCCTAAGTTGGATCGAAATCTGATACAAGCTCTTCTATTTTCTTCACACAAAGACATACGGGTCACACTCTGACTTTGCTTTGTGACCTTCACCTTTGACGAATTGTTCTCAAAAATAAAATCCATTCATTCTCGCCTGACCCTTAATGTTTCCATCAAGTTTGGTTAAAAGTTGACCTTACTTGGTGACCTTGGCATTTGACTTCCCTGTCCCCTTGCACTTCGGCTGGTTGGTCTCAAAATCGAATACCTTTTTTCTTGCCTTATCCCGAACCCTTCCACAAAGCTTGGTATAAACTGGATGAAAACATTTTAAGTTGCCCTGTGATCTTGGTCTTTGACTTATATATATATATATATATATATATATATATATATATATATATATATATATATATATATATATATATATATGGACATTATATAACACAGTACTATATGTAACTACGGTATGTAACTACATGGCTGTAGGTAATAATATGTAAAACAGTTATATCTGAGTTCTCCAGGAAGAGACGACTAAACATCCCCTTAGACTAGACTAATCAAAAATGCCAAACACCCCTGATCATGTGCCGGAAATGTGACCGACACACACACACACACACACACACACACACACACACACACACACACACACACACACACACACACACACGCACGCACGCACACACACGCACGCGCGTGCGCGCACAAGCGTACACACACACACACACACACACACACACACACACGTACGTCCACACACTTTAGCCGGAAGCTAGAGGGGGATATAAGTCCGATATCACATGTAGGGACATGGGTTAGACAAGAAGAGAACGGGAGAGATTCCCAGGGAGCGACAGGGAGTAGGAGAATGAGATTAAAGTAGGAGGACTGCAGTTAGCACAGGCTACACCGGTCATGCCAAGTTCTTAACTTTTATTCTTATAACTGTCTCACAATAAACGCCATTGACCCAAACTTGCCTATTTCGTCATCCCACTTAAAATACGAAGAGGATAACGGAACAGAGAACGCCTACCCTGACATCTCCTACAACACATCACCATTACTCTCTTTCCTGGCTCCACTCCATCGACGATACAACCAGATACCCATTGCATTATAATTATACACCTAGGCTACGTCTACTTATATTGATGACAGTGATGGGATACGAACCCATATATATATATATATATATATATATATATATATATATATATATATATATATATATATATATATATATATATATATATATAACAGTAGGATTACTCACAGATTAACCCACAACCATTCCACCAAGCTTGGTTCAAATCAGATCAAAACTGTTTAAATTGTTTACACACACACACACACACACACACACACACACACGCAAATATGCGCTCGCGTCTGGTGGCAGAGTCGATAGAACACTCTACTCCCATTCCAAGTGACCCAAGTTCAAGCCTTTCTCAGACTGCGCTGCCTACGTGGGGGAGGTGAGTTCTCCCCTGTCAAGTGTAGATAAAGGCACGCTGTGGTGCAAGACCTGCAAGAGTTCGAAATTCGATGGGATAAAGATTACGTGGTCTGTCTGCCTATGCCTTTGCCTCACTCCTACTTCAGTAAGGCTAACAGTGTGTTGGCGCTCCTCAGGAGCAGCAGGAGACAGTCTGTTCACCCCCTTAAGTTAGGATACTGGATGTGTGTATGGAACCACTGGTCGTGATGAATAAACCGATATATATTACTGTTATTATTATTATTGTTATTATTATTAATAGTAGTAGTAGTAGCAGTAGTAGTAGTACTGTTGCTGCTGTTATTATTATTATTATTATCATTATTATTATTATTATTATTATTATTATTATTATTATTATTATTAGATGAGTGTGTGAGGAAGAGAAGCATGGAAGTCGGTGAGGCTAGGGAACTGACAAGAGATCGAGCTGGCTGGATGAAAGTAATGATAAGAAGTGCATGATCAGGGATTTGGCATCCCTGTTTAACGTAACAGGGTCCGGATTGACTCTATCTGATACGTTTATGTGGAGCTACAGAATGTGGTGAATGTTTTTGGCATATCAGATAGAGCCAGGATTCCGGGGGCTTGAATGATGAGTGAATGGAAGCATGGTCCATTGGATTAAGCAAACTTAGGCTGTTTGGACGTGCTGCTTCTCACCCTGCCCTAGGGTGGGAAAGGAGGTCCGGATGATGATGATGATGATGATGATGATGAAGATTATTATTGTTGTTATTATTATTATTATTATTAGAATGGATGTAAAGAGAAGGCTGTATGAGGGTGTTGTGGTACCTACTGCGTTATATGAAACTGAAACACGGATAATGGGTGTAGCAGAGAGAAAAAGTTTGAATGTGATGGAGATGAGGTGACTGAGGAGTATGTGTGGAGAGACACGTATGGACCAAGTGAGAAATGATGAAGTGCGAAGGAGAACCGGAGTTGTGCAGGAGATGGGTGGTAGAGTTGAGCAGAGGGTGTTGCGATGGTTTGGGCATATGGAGAGAATGGATGAAGAGCGAATGGTGAAAAAGATAACTGGATCGGCTGTGAGAGCTGTAAGGCCGAGAGGAAGACCACGAATAGGATGGATGAACAGCGTGAAGAGAGTGTTGGATGTGAGAGGGATGTCTGTTGAGGAGGGAAGAGTGGCTGCGCGTGATAGCAATGATTGGAGAGAAATTGTGAATGCATAAATGATGACGCAGCCCTGACGGGATATTCTCCCGCTTTTAGTCTGGTCAGCTGATCAGGTCAGGTGCGGGTAAGGGGATGGGTCCATTATGATGTGGCAGGAGTAAACCGGCTTTGTTGTCGGGCCTTGCTGCTTATGTCGCCAATTGCACTGCGTAGTTGACCCTCATGCGGTGTGGTGTGGTGAGGATCTGTCCCTTCTCCCCTTAGAACTAAGATGCAAATGAATCTGTATGTGTGGACGAGTAAGTTGGAAATGTGTCGTCCTGTTTCGGCTACTTTCCATTCTTTGAGGGAAGCAGCCTAGGTATATAGACTGATTGGTTATTGTTATTATTATTATTATTATTATTATTATTATTACAATCATTCATATTACACACACACACACACACACACACACACACACACACACACACACACACACACACACACACACACACACACACACACACACACACACACACACACACACACACACACACACACACACACACACATCAAACCCTAACACCTTCCCTCGCCCTAAAAGGAAGGGTGTAAAAAGGACAGATGCTAAGCAAGGAAACACAGCTTCATATAGATTCAGTGTATGTCTAAAGACGTTTTCAGAAATTCAAATTGGAACTGCATGGGAAATAACTTTAATGGAAAGCGGTTGAAAGCTTGAGTTTGTAGAGAACATAGTCGCATTCACTGAATCAAGGGAGGAACTACAAGAAATCGTGGCAACAGGAAGAGTCTGAAGGAAGGGTTGAAACGAATACAGAGATGAAGAAAACTATATTCCGGACAAAAGTTGAGTGCATTCCAATAAAAACAGTCAATGAAGAGCACAGAACTAAACAATACATATTCCCATGGCAGGAAGTTCATTGGCTTTCAGTTCATTATAACCAAATCAAATGAAGAATAGGAAATGGACATGGGCACGACACATCGTTCCTGACAGTAGTCCTCGAATAATGCAGCGGGTTGTCACGGATTACCTGGAGAGAATGATAACGAACAACGGCTAAAGAACATGTGTCAGAGAAGGAGGCTATACTTTTGCATTTCATATTTTAAGCACAAAGACACGCATAAATATGCAGGGTACAGAGAATGGAGGGAATGTTGAAAGCATCCTGGCCTATTATGTGGTTGGGAGAGATGATTGGGACTGCTGTTGATATAAGGGTGGTGAGATACGATATGGAGATTTATCCAACCAAATGGCTGGTATGCAAGGCAAAACTGAGAGGAACGTGGAGGATAAAGAGAAAGAGGAATGTTCTAAGTGAAAGACAGAAATTGAAGCTGAGAAACAGCATTGCAGAAGAATACATGGTAACGGCAAAAATGGAGTTTGAATCAATAAACTGGGAGGAAATGGATCAGGTAAAAATGTGGAGTGCGTATAGGGAGTGTTTGGTCAGGATTTCAAAAGCTGTAATGGTGTCATGAGGATGGCAGCTAGTAAGAACGATACTGTACAATTTGGTGGGATGCAGGGACTTCAAGGGTAGTGGAGGGAAAGAGAACGAGGTGGTTAGCTTGATGAGTAAATGGGATTAAATGAAAAGAGAGGGAATACATTGAAGGACATTAATGTACAGCTGTAAAATTAGAGTAGTAAAGAGGGGGAGAGAGAAAAAAAAACTAAATGATGATCATGGAAGACAAAGGAATTCAGATTATTCTGAAATAGGAAGCTATTACTGAACGAGATGTGAAAATGGAGAAATGAGGGTGGAAAATCGCGATAATGTGAGATATGAAAGTGGAAGAATGCTATAAACTGGAAGTGAAGCAAGGAACATGTGGAAAGAGCATTCTGAAAGGCCGGTGAATGGGAATGGTGGGATAAGTGGGTAGTAAAGTTGACTGGGTTTGTTAATATGCTGAGAAGGAATATGGTGCCGGAAGATGTAATATTAGCAAAAGTGAAGAATGCTGTGAAACACAAATTTTGAAAATTGGACGGTACCATGTATCGGTGAGGTATATATAGAGATAGTCAAGTATTGTGAAGAAATTGGAATGAAATATATGGAAATACGCATGAAAGATTGGACGAGTGAAACTGTACCAGAAGAAGGGAAGACTGGTACGACTGTACTCGTCTAGAAAAATTAAAGGTGACTGATGTGAGTACAAATGTCAGAGGAAATGTATATGGAAGAATTATCACAAAGAAAGTAAGGAATATATTGAAGGCCTAGTGAGTGATGAACAGAAAGGCCGAAGAAGTGGTACGGGAAGTGTAGATCAAATACTAGCAATAAGACCTTCAGTGGAAAAACCCGTGAAAAGGACTGTAAGACATTTATGGCATTATTGGATCTAGAGTCAGTACATCAAGATGAACTGAGATGGATTATGGAAGGCTTTGCGAATGTATGGTGTGGGTGGAAAACTATCGAATACTTTTCATTGTGTCTATGGTGTTACTGAGGCCTCAGTAACAGTAGGTGGATGTCGATGCCAGTGGTTTAACATCGGTGTTGAAGAACGACAATGATGTGTGATGTCCCCATGGCTGTTCAATAATCAAATGGTTTAGGTTGTGGGAGAGGTAAAAACTCGAGTGATTTAGATGGGGATGAAAACAGCATTGTATGATGAAGAATGGAGTATTTGAAATCTGATATATGAGGGTGATTGCTGTGAGCTGACAGTAAACAGGAACTTTGCAGACTGGTACAGAGTTTTGCTGATGCCGGTGAACGTCGTGTCTCGAAAGTGAATTGAGAGCATGAGTAAAGTGATAGTTGTTGAGAGAATAGATGTGATGATATAATGAATGAAGAGAGACTTGAACTGCTGAGAAAGTCTAAGTACCTCGATACTGTGACACATGAGAGTTAAATCTGCAAAGAAACTGGAATGATGAGTGACAGAGAATGAACGAGGCTGATGCTACGAATGCCCTGATGTGACACAGAGGTCTGAGTGTGGCACCTACAAGAGGACTGCATGAACGAGCTTAAGTAACCGCAGTAACATATGGGTGTGAAACTTTGATGTAGCATGAAAACGAAAAATCAAGAGTTAGAGGAGTGGAGATAGGGTTACTCAGAAACGTGTGTGAAGTTCAAAGCGTATAGAATAAGAAATAATGTTATATGTGAAGAAAGTGGAGTAAAGAAGCCCATGGAGAACACAGATTAAGAGAGCGTGGCAAGATGGTACGGTCATATGGAGAGAGTGGGTATAAACAGGGTTGTGAAAAGGTTAACATGAGTGAGCTCCAAGGAAAGAGTTATGGCATCCCATGACGATACTGAATGAATGTGGTAATGAGTGTGAGAAAGAGAGGTTTGGAAGCTGACAAGGGACTGGGCTGGTTGGATGAATTTTGTACGGAGGAGTGCATGGGTTTGTCATCTCTTTTTCTAACTTGGTAATCGGACTGTTCCTTTCTAATGGGTAGTTGTAATGCTACGTGTGGAAAGTATGCCCATGAGATGAAGCCAGGATTTCCGGAGCAGGCTGGTAAGTAAATGAGTATGTGGCCCATTGCACTGGGCATGCCTTTGATTAGTTCTCCCATTATCACATTTTTTCCCCTTTCCATGCTATCTGGGCGCTACCTTACCCCGCCTGCGGGTGACTAAAAGAGGCTAGATGATGATGATGATGATGATGATGATGATGATGATGATGAGGAGGAGGAGGAGGATAATAATGATAAATACTACTGATGAATATTCGAAATGCTTTACTTCCTATTTCCGAACAAAGTTATTACTCTAAGAAAACTTCCCTGCGATCAAAGAGTTAAATGTACAGTATCTCAAATAATGTTAAATGCTGATGTGCAACTTGGGTACTGAAGTTTCTCCACCGCCATGCGATTTTATTCCGCATAAGAAATACAGCATGTTACAAAGAGATACGGCAACTATTTCTTGGATTTGTTTCGTATGGAATATTGGGAGGAAGACATAAGTGTTGCGTCCTGCACCCATCAGACCATAGCTGCAACACAGCAAGGCTTTAACTTTAGGTGTTCCCCTTTATTAAAATGCTCCCGAACATGATATTCTTGAGGCTCAGCAGTCAAGGGATAATGATCGTTTTAATGATGGAGACCCAAACGAGTCTTCATCATTATATTGACCTTTTTATTGTAACTCGAATTTATTCGTGAAAATTTATTCCCCAGAGAAGATAATAATAATTAAAAAAAAAAAAGATCCATTCAACAGATTACTGATGTCCTCCATTCATAAAATAATTTGTAACAGTTGAACTTGAACAGTTGTAGGCTGAAGTTTGGGGAGAAACAACTCTGGGGAAGCGAGTTCCAGAGATATTTCTGATAGGCGGAAGTTCTGCAATACGGCAGTGTGACATTCCAGTCATGAATGCTACAAGATGCCCGTGTAGCACAGGGGAAGGCATGGAGAGGTGACACAAGTGATGCAACTTCGTCTGATTATTTGCCATAAAAGTATCTGTAAAATAATGCAAGGGAGACAACATTCCTTCATACCTACAGGGGTGGTAGTTTATTTGTAAAAGCAGGGTTATTAATAACTCTAACAGCTTTGTTCTGAACTTTATCTAGTCGCTTTACTGCAACTTCCCTACATCCACTCCACACGGGTGAGCAATATTCAAACTGAGAGTGCACATGACTCATATAAACTGTAGCCCACTGCTCATCGGTGAAGATGCTACGAACTCTGTACAATAATCCAAGATTCTTTGAGATGGTTTTAGCAAGTGATCTGACATGAGAGGTCCAGCTGAGGTCATTGTTAAGTGAATCATCGAGAATTTCAATACTTTTGAAGACAGTAATATTAGTAGCACTGATGGTAATATAGGAATCTGGCAATATCTGTCTAGTAGTAAATTGTATAATTATATTAGGTTTTACTAGAGACAAGGTTATTTCGTACCCATTCACCGATCCTAGATAAGTCGTTATTTATGGAGATGGCTGTACAGAGGTATGAGTTAAAGATATTAAACTTTGTGAATGGGTGTTTAAGCGTGAATGAACTGTTAAGTGCTGAGTCATCTGCATATGAATGGATGGGATTATGGGTGACAGATAAGAGATCATTAATAGGAGTTAGGAAATGGGTCAGAGCCACAACTGATTCTTGTGACACGCCGGCGTTAACTGAGTGGAAATTGGAATATACATCATCTACTTTTATCTTTCTGACGCTCAGATATGAGGAAATCAGAGGAACAAAAGATGTTAGTCCATAGCAAGGGAGTTTGCATAGCAGGGAACGATCCCATACTCTGTCAAAAGCTTTACATATATCAAGGGCTACTGCATGAGTTTCTCGCTGTTGGTCAATTGATTGATGGATGATGTGAGACAGGACATGAAGTATATCAGTGGTGGATCTTTCGTGGCGAAAACCATACTGTCTATCACTAATAAAGTTACTGGACTCAAGATGTTTAACTATGTGCCTGTTGATTATTTCAAATACTTTACCGTGAGAAGGTGTGATAGCTATTGGTCTGTAATCAAAGGGATCAAAGAACTTCCTTTCTCTGGAATTGGGTGGATAACGGCTTTTTTCCAAGAATTAGGGAATGAAGAAGTACGTATGCATAGTCTGATTACTTTGGCTAGAACAGAAGCAAGTTCTGGGGAACACTTTTCTAAATAATTGGAGGAATTCCATCTGAGCCTGGAGCTTTGTAGGTTGGTAAATTGTCTACGATTGATTTTGCGTATCTAGTCTGCATTTTAAGTGAAGCAATTTCGGGAGAGTCAAGTTCTAGTCCTGGAACGTCCTGGCTAACTTCCTCTAACGTAGAATTTCTGACAAATTTTCTGGCAAGAATTTTCGCTTTACCCCGTGGGTCATTTGTAATGTTACCGTCTGAAGACTTCAGTGGCGGAACGGTGATGACTTGCTAACCCATTGGCACCCAGTGTCCTGTATAAAGGACAGAACTGGGCATTTTCAAAATTTAATAAAGAAGGGAACCCCGGGGTAGGGACCTATGAGCTTCACGACTTTGAGCCGATAGGCGGAGGGTGGTACGCTTAGTACCCTTCCTCCAAAATCCCTTCCACAGGAACTCTGGGCACTAATGGGTTAAAGTTATTATTGCAAGAATTGAGAGTTGGCCAGAATATTCTAGTGTCACTGGGACTGTCTAGTTACTCTAGTAGTTTGGATGCTTGGTTGTGACGAAAGTTTGACTTAGCGAGATTTATCACTGCCTTTGCACGGTTTCTAGCAACTCTAAACTGACTGAGTGATTAAGATGTTTTTTAAGTTAGAGTTATATGCTAGTGACTTTAGGACCGTTGCTCTGGCACGGTTGCTATCAAACCATTTTTGGGAGTCCGATCTTTTAGTGAACTGTTGACTTGGTATGAACAATTCCATACCAGCTTGTATTGTCATTAATGTGGGTCTGGGTAGATTGATGTCACTGGAGAAAAAGGGCTGCTATGGAATGTCAGTAAGATAATTTCTGAATCCATCCCAGTCTGCCTCATCAAAGTGCCATCGGGTCATCCTGACAGGTTCAGAATGGGGACGTTTTGGGGGAATTGACTGATGAGGCTTTGATGAGATTGTGGTTGGAGGATCCAAGTGTTGACAGGAGGGGTGTATTTAAGATTCTGAAACATTGGAGGCTTAGCCCAGCCCAGAAATCTTTAGATTTTCACCAGATAATTTTCAAGTTATTTTAGAGTAAAATAAACATAAGATGTGAGACAGTATTGTGCTCTACCAAAAGGATCCGGTCAGGTGCTTAGGCTAACTTTCACAACATGAAACAATAAAATGAGTACAATGTGAGTTGTGACAAAAATGTGTTAACTCTGGGTCTTGTCTATCTGATACTCTCCTCTTCACCTCTCCAGCAGCTATTTTGGTGTCTCATCTGTCTGCCACACTCCTCATCTCCTCTGCTTTCTCCCCCTTTTCTCTTCTCCTCTCTCCTGTCCTGCTCATGAAAAGGATGCAATCAGCATATGCCAAACAACATCTAACCAAATCTCTCATTTTTTGATGTGATGATCAGATCATAAACACATGTTATTTATCAATTTATTTTATACATAGGTTTAACATAATTATTCATTTTTTTTTTTCTAGGGAAGAAGGATCAGGGTGTGGTGTCTCGAATTTTGTTGGACAAATGTGTCAATCACTTTGTCATAATCAAGGCTTGCAACCAACTCTCTCTCGATTGACAACACTGCCAGATCATTTAGCCTCTCCTGGCCCATGGTGCACCTAAGCCAAGTACGTAGTCGGTGAAGAGCACTAAATGATTGTTTACAACTGCAGCTACTGACGGGGATGGTAAGGGCCACCTGTAAGATCGTCTTCAGTGATGGGAACGTCATGGAATCAAGGAGCTTGAACACAGAATGTCTGGGATGGTTTCTGGCCCCTTCCTGCTCAAATGCTTTTCATCACCATGACCTCTTCTGGGACTAGTTGGATGTTGTATTGCGAGGCTAGTTTCTCTAGGAACTGTATGCACAGGGAGGTTTCAGAAGCCGGGTGACATGCATGGATGCCAATCATGACTTCTCCCAACACTAGAGAAACGATTCTTTAGCTCATTGGTCATTTGATCAATGCAAGGGTAGAAAAGTCTCTGCTTGAGATGTTCTGAATCGTTAAGCAGGTCTGATCTGGAACCACAGGACACCACAACCAAGTCATCCATCTTCTGTTTCCTTCTCGGACTGCAAGAAGACTCCTGGATGTTGTTCTCCTCACACACTGCCTTTGTCATGGCATAGATCTCTTCAGCCACCTGTGCAGTTCGCTGGCTAACCAGGGTGTCATGGACTGTGCTTTTGTAATGCACTGCCTATGCCAAGTCGACAGTTTCTTTCTGAAAAACCTTGTGAAACTCTTCAGTGATGCCAAGCAACTTTTTGAACACAACCAACAAGTAGACCACAGGGAGTTTGGATAATTTTGAATGCAGACCTAGTGCTGTTGGTATTCCGATCGTCAGAAAAGATTTCATGACAGCAGGAAAATTCTTCAAGAGTACATTAACAGAAGACAACCGACATGACCATCGGGTGTTTGATATTTGTACAAGTTTTCTCTGCTCAATGTGGAGCTCTTTCTGAACGGTAGCAAACTGGTCGTGGTTGACTGTAGACACTGAAAAATGAGGACAGGTTTTCATGCAGATAAAAAAAAAATCACTGGCTTCAGGAATGGCCTTGCAGGTATGGAAAAGGACCAGGTTTAGGTCATGTGCATAGCAATGCACATAAACAGCCTCTGAATGTTTTTCCTGGAAACGAGCTTGCACCCCTCGAACAGATCCACTCATCATTGCTGCACCGTCATATGTTTGGGCGACAACTTTCAGGTCAGCAAGGCTGTTGGACACAAGAACCTGCTCGACTGCATTTGTGACTGCTTCTGCACCATAGCCACCCAGTTTCTTCAAGCAAAGGAAACTTTCTTTGATGTTATCTTCTGGTGGAACAGAACGCACACATACAGTGAGCTGTTCTGTGTGCCCATCCTTGGCTTCGTTTGCCATTACAGCAAACATCTTTGATTCCTTTACTTCTTGAATAATCTGTGCCATGACCTCTATGGAGCAACATCTGATTAATTCATCTTGAGAATAAGACGAGAGGTACAGTACGTACAACTGGCAGGAGCTTTGTATCTCTGCAGGAAAGGGTCGAACTTTTCCAGCAGCTGCATACATTCAAGGAGTTTCCCTTGGTTGGGGCTGTTATCCGTTTTACTGTGGCCACGAAAAGAAATGTCCTGTTTGGTTAGAAAGACAGTAACCGTAATAATGTGACATAAATACACCCTTCTTTCTCTTATCTCAGCTACACTAGCAGTTAGTAGCTGCTCAGCTACATCATGACCTTTGCTTGCTTTATAGCACATCCACGCCACCATGGAGGCCTTGTGTAATGAAGTCTTCTCATGGTCCCTAAACGAATCCAGAGACCTTTTCCAGTCGCTGTAGCCAGTAGAGGCTAGACCATCTTTCTTTTGCCTACATTGCTGCTTGCTGAATAGTCTGCGGCAGAAGCAGAAGGCGGAATTTTGGCTGACTGAATACCCTAGTCAGTTATAAGTGTCGTACCAACACCTCTGAAAAGACATCTTAAGTCCAAATTGTCTGGAAGGAAGCTGGATATTTTTTACTTGCTTTGGGCCTGTGTCTGGGCTTCCTAAATCTATCTCATTAGAGCTCTCTCCTTTTTTTCCTTCGTCTCTCCTCCCTGGCTTATCAGTGAAGCAGTGGTAAACGACAGGTTTTAGGCCTTTACTTTTATCTACCCACAACAAAACTCATAACAACTCTCTCAACTGTTTCATTTGCTCTATGATTTACCTAGTTAACATTTTTGTTCCTTTTATTTTAAAATACTATACTAATCACTTTCCTTTGCACTGCATTTTTGTTTTTAATGTTTTATATTAGTCTACACTTGATTTATTTCACACCTGTTATGTGTGTCTAATTTAAATCACCTTGTCTTTTATAACTTTCATGTATGTCTCTTTTATTCTCTTATATGAAATGTTTTGAGCTACATTTTAGTTATTAAATGTGATGCACTATAAATGTATTATTATTAAATGCTTATTGCGTATTCACACAACACACGCACACTAATGTGTATGGGGAAATCATACAAAACACACTCAAATAGTGGGTCGATTTTTTGTTCTCAATAACCGAAAGTGGCACTGACTGAGTAGACTATTTTTCCTATAAGAAGATGGAGCAATTTACTTTGTAAATAATATTACAATATCACAGTGAGTGCACACACACACACACACACACACACACACACACACACACACACATTAACTAGTCATCTTTAAATGGCACTGTTGGCACACTAATGTGTATGAGGAAATCATACAAAACACTCAAATAATAGGTCGAATTTTTTCTTGGAAATAATCCAAAGTGGCACTGACTGAGTAGGGTTTTTTTTTTTTCCCCAATAGAAAGAAGGAGCAATTAACTTTGTAAATAATATTAATATTACAATATCACAGTGAGTACAGGCTAGCTAGACCAGTGGTTCTGAAACTGGTGTCCCTTGGAATTATTCTTATTTGATGATTGATTTACACAGCTATAATCAAAAGTATGCCTTAAATACTTGGTGTGCCCTGTGTGACAAAAACGTTTGAGAACACTGAGCTAGACTGGCTACTGGCTAGCTGGCTAAAGAGCTCTCTGCTTCACCAACCTGAGCTTGTAGACAATGAAGAGGCAGCGGCAATCTCCCGTCCTGACTCATCTGCTGCTACAGCAATAAGCAGGAAGTAACTCCGCTTCCTGTAGCCTTGCAGGCTGCACCTCATTGCCTTGGTCCCCTTTCTTTTTTAAATAGCTTCTTATACCCATAGCCTCAGGTCTTGGTAGCTATCACCAGATGTCAACAAGCCATGTAACCTGTGCGCTCTGCTCTATCTCTCTCTCGCTGACACATGCGTGCGTGGGCTGGCACCACTGCGTGACTGATGACTGACGGCAAGTGGCCGTGAATATGTGACAGGAACGAACATGAACCGGACCGGATCAAACCGAATGTTTTCGGTACTATATCTATCAGTTCTAGTGCTAACAACAAGAATTAAAATTGTGTGTTGGCCTCGGCCGGGGCTATTCTTATTTTTGTAAAAAAAAAAAAAAAAAAAAAAAGCTATTTGAGATCCGGGACTATTCCTAAATTATTTGGGGCTACAACCCCTAATGCCCAGGGCTAACTACGCCAATAGTTGACAGTACTTCTATCCTGTACTGACCTGGATTATTTGTCAGGAACTGATCCAAGAGATAGGCGTTATAGTCAATATTATCTGGTTTTCTTGGTTGCTTTACCAACTGCCTAAGATTAAATGATTATATATATATATATATATATATATATATATATATATATATATATATATATATATATATATATATATTCATTTATTTTCGCTCTTTACAGGGCGAAGCGATAATTTCCTTGCCCTCCTGTGTGTGTGTGTGTGTGTGTGTGTGTGTGTGTGTGTGTGTGTGTGTGTGTGTGTGTGTGTGTGTGTGTGTTCCCATTATATCTCATGAATGGCTTGAGCTATCAACATGAAACCTTCAGGGTATTAAGATATGGCCAAAATGTTGGGCAAGATTGAATATGGGCCCTCGGGGTCAAGATCAAGGTCACCAAAATGAGAGCCAAAGGTCAACTAGTTTTTAATGCCCACCTTTAGCACCATTATATCTCATGAATGGCTTGAATTATCAATATGAAACATTCAGGTTATCAAGATATGGCCAAAATCTTGGACTTAGCCAACAGCATATTCTGGCAGGAGATTAGCATTCGGCTACCGAATGCTTTTCTTTCATTTATTATTTATTTATTTATTTATTTATTTATCACAAGGTAAAGGGATCGGGATGGAATTTCCTGCAGCTTGTACACTCTGCTTACTCGTCCATCATCAGAGAAAGTTACATTTGCCACTTACTTTTTTTTATCAGACTTTATATCAACAGCTACTACCCAATATCTACTGTACTATAGGAAAATTCACATTCAGATTTTATTGATTGAGGCTTCATTAGATGTCCTATGCAATCTAACCGCAATTACTTGTTTTACCAACAGCATTATCTAGTTACCTCTATATCCGGTCTGTGGTGGCAGGATCTTAAAAAAAAAAAAAAAAAAAAAAAAATCAGTTTATTGTATCACTGTTCTTATGGTTTATTATAATGTGTCCTCATGAACCGTACTGCCGTGGAAACTACGTACGCTTGTCCCTTTACCAAATGAGACTCCAGTCACATTCTTGGCTTCTGCTTCTGATTAGGTTTTCTCTCTCATCGAAGGAAGACTGCACCTAAAATCCTCTTACAGTGTCCAAGATTCATGTGGTTTCTGTCCGTGCGCTTTATGTTGTGTGTGTGTGTGTGTGTGTGTGTGTGTGTGTGTGTGTGTGTGTGTGTGTGTGTGTGTGTGTGTGTGTGTGTGTGTGTCAGTGCTTTTCCAGTTATATGCAAGTGTGTGTGATGCATGTACTTGCTATGTAATTGTGTGTGTGTAATTGTGTGCAGATAGGTGTTTATATGAACTTGTGTATGATGCTTAGGTGTGTGTGTACATGGTTGAGTGCACAGTTGTGTACAGTTATGTGTATGTGTGCGTGTACTGCACATGTGTGTAGCTGTCTGCAGGAGTGCGTTTTTATATGTGGGCGGTAGTGTAATTCCGTGTTTGCGTGGGTGTATCATACTGGACTACTGTGCACTTACCTAGGCGAATCAGCAGTTATATGTAAATGGAACTAAATGCCTGTTCCGTTCTGTGTGCATGCTCCGCGGTACTAGTGTGTGGGCGAGTGCACAACTGTATGTGAGTGATTTCCATGTATACATACATGTGAGTTGTAGGTGTGGAAAAGTGTGTACTTAGGATAAAGGTGCATGTAGTAGTAGTAGTAGTAGTAAGGACTACACGTGTGTGTGTGTGTGTGTGTGTGTGTGTGTGTGTGTGTGTGTGTGTGTGTGTGTGTGTGTGTAGCTGAATGTGTAACTGTGACCAACTCGTCGTAACTCCCTTCCCCACACGAGATCACACGTTACCTCTGACCTGCCTTGAATAGGGAGCAGGGGTCACTCAGGCTAATGGAGGAGAGAGAGAGAGAGAGAGAGAGAGAGAGAGAGAGAGAGAGAGAGAGCGGACAGAAACGGGGAGTGGGTGAAAAGAGTGGGCAGACAGAAAAAAAAAAAAGGAAAAGGGAAAAGGAAGACAAGCACTAGGTTTGCAAAAATTATTATTGCGAGAGAGAGAGAGAGAGAGAGAGAGAGAGAGAGAGAGAAGCCATGTATAATGTTAATTAATCCTAACAGCGTTTGGTCATCCTCTCTCACTCTCTCTCTCTCTCTCTCTCTCTCTCTCTCTCTCTCTCTCTCTCTCTCTCGTTTATCTCCCCTTCCATCTCTATTCACTCTTCCAGTTAATTTCCTTCTCTCTCTCACCCTCTCCCTCCCTTTATTCCATCCCTTCATTTTGCCCCTCCCTCATTCACGTAATCTTTTCTCCCTTTCCTTTTAGAGAGAGAGAGAGGGGGGGGGAGAAGAGCGTGGTACGTAGGTGCATAGGTACACCGACCACACACATTCGGATCCACACCAGGTGGTCTGACCAAAGCCAAACCTACCCATAGTTTTCTAAATGAAGAACCTTAGAATAAAGATGAAAATTAGAATAAAGCAGCAGCAGAGAGAGAGAGAGAGAGAGAGAGAGAGAGAGAGAGAGAGGATGTGACAAGGAAAGGGAGGGTGAGAGAGAACACGAGAGGGAGGGAGTGGGAAGGGAGTAAAGGGTTAACGAAGCGAGGGAGAGGGAGGTGCAGTAAGGGCGAATATAATCACTCTCTCTCTCTCTCTCTCTCTCCAATTTCTTTCCTTTATCAATCAGTTCCTACAATGGCTTTCTCTTCTTTCCATTCCTTCTTTTATTTTCATCTTCGGGTGTCCCTTATATTTTCTCCTCTCTCTCTCTCTCTCTCTCTCTCTCTCCCTCTCTCTCTCTCTCTCTCTCTCTCTCTCTCTCTCTCTCTCTGTCCTGCCACCCAGACTTCATTGTATTTCCCCACATTAGTTCTCTCCGGTCTCTCCCCCTCTCCCCCAGTTATCCCCCCCCCCTTTCCTTCTTTTCTCTCCCCCAAACTCACTCCTACCTCCCCCTTGTCTCCCCCTTCCCCCTTCTCCTCCCTCTCTCCCCCCCCTCCCCCATGGCTTTGTTTACATGGCTTGTGAACCTTTAGGGAAAATCTCACATCTTTTAAAAACTACTTCACTTCTCATTTCTATTCAACTGGTCGTCACAATGGCTTGGTCGATAAGGTTTTCTGCTTCCATGATGAATGTGCGACTTACGAATAAACGTTGCGGTGTATTGTGGCCTTCTTTCATTTTAGGGAGATTTTCATTCTTTCAGATCCCTGAGATATTAATTATTTATTTTTTACTAAATTCAAAAATATTCCTCTAGGCGTGGAATATCAAAATTCGATGTTTAACAGGAGTCTCTAGTATCCATTTCAGCAAAGCGTGTGTCTTGGTAATTTTACTCGTCTGAGAAATAAACAGTATTAAGTTGGTATGTAAATATGCGAGACATCATGCCATTGATATAATACAATACTTCATGTAACCCATTTTAGTGGAAATAAGTCTTGAACGAAAATCATTCAGGAGTGGTTCTTGTTATATAAAGGCTGTAATCTGAAATATCAATATTTTTCTGACGTGTGGTGTCAATAGATAATCTGGAAACTTATACACTAATATAAAAATTACTTGACACAACACAACTCACTGACAATAGACTGGACGTGGTGTTGCTATTCATCAAGATATAATACACTCCCTTTTGCCCAAGCATCAACCACAGCTCGATCTTAAAGATGTGCAGTAACTACGGCTTATGACGTGTTAATATTACTTTTTAATTTCACTCATTGATAGGGTTAGGCATATGACAGAGGAACTAGTTGGTGAAGAACAAGGGGGATTTAGGAAGGGAAAAGGGTGTGTAGATCAGATATGTGTTGTAAGATGTTTAGTGGAGAAGTATCTAGAGAAGGGAAGGAAAGTGTATGCTGCCTTCATGGACTTGGAGAAAGCTTATGACAGAATAGATAGGCAAGGTATGTGGAAGGTATTAAGAATATATGGAGTGGAGGGGAAATTGTTGAGTGCTGTGAAGAGTATGTACGAGGGAACTAGGGCTACGGTGCGAGTGGATGGTGAGCTGAGTGAGTTTTTCTTATCTCAATGTGGGTCTGAAACAGGGTTGTGTGATGTCTCCATGGCTGTTTAATATTTACATGGATGGGGTTGTAAAGGAGGTGCAAGGTAGGGCAGTGGATGTAGGGGTGGCTCTAATGAATGAGGGTGAGATTTGGAAGATTCCGGTGCTGTTGTTTGCTGATGATACAGTATTGTTGAGTGAAGATGAATGGGAGTTGCAAGGTTTGGTAAATTAATTTGGGACAGTGTGTAGGAGGAGGAAGCTGAAAGTTAATGTAAACAAAAGTAAAGTTATGGTGTTTGAGAGGAATGAAGTCACAGAATGTACAGTGAGGTTGGATGGTGAGGATATAGAGAATGTGAGTGCATTCAAGTACTTGGGTAGTGTGATGAGTAAGGATGGAACTTTTGGGGATGAAGTGCGTGAAAGGGTACAGCAGGGAAGGAAGGTTGTTGGTTCACTGAAAGCAGTGATGAGAAATAGGGAGGTGAGTATAGAAGTTAAGAAGTCACTGCATGATAGTATTGTGATCCCTACCCTGACGTATGGAAGCGAGGCGTGGACCTTGCAAGAGGGGAACAAGTCACGAGTGAGAGCAGTGGAAATGAGTTACTTGAGAGGAGCATGTGGAGTGACGTGGAGGGACAGGTTGACGAATGAAGAAGTGAAGGAACGTTGTGGGGTGGATGTGCATGTGGTTGAGAAGATTATGAGAAATACACTGAGGTGGTTTGGACATGTGGAGAGAATGGAGAGTGAAAGACTTGACTAAGAGGGTGTATGTAGGTGAGGTGGAGGGAGGGAGAGGGAGGGGTAGACCGAGGATGAGGTGGAGGGATGGAATTGAGAGGTATATGAGGGAGGGGGGGGTGAGTTGGGGGAAGGGTAGTCAAATGGTGGGTGACAGAGCGACTTGGAGGCGTTTTGTCTGCGGCCACCCTTTGCGGGATTAGGGCGTCGGGCTATAGATAGATAGATAGAATTTCACTCCTACCATGGCTGTAAGCCAGATTCATACGCAGCTACGAGGAGGCAAATTTTGATAACATACAACACCAATGACGATCTTTAAACCACAGGAAGCTCCACTTTAATATATGCATATTTATCCCAGTACAAAATAAACCTCCTCGTAAAGTACTAGACCCTTGGTTCGTAGGGTTGCAGAGTCACTAAAAAAACTTTTCAATGAATCCCTGACGAGAACAACACATTGTTCATTAATTCGACACATCTCTCCCTCTTTTAGGAACCCATACACAGGAGATGGGGACGGACAACGGTAATGGAATCGAACACCGTAATCTGATACTTGACTTATTAGGGGAGAGAGTGAGGGAGGGAGAGAGTAATTGCTTTATCTCTCCCTGTTCCTCTCACTCTCTCTTTCCCGTCAATCATCACCAGGAAAAATGCCAATAAGAAACTAAGCTTCCTTTTACGTTAATTAGCCGATGTTATCGTCTCCCCAAGAAATAATTCGTATATATGTATATTTATTTATATAACCCCAATAAGAAAGCCCGAAATATTACCGTGATGCCATCATAATGCTTAAATATACAAGATTAGTTACACTTTACCGGTTGCACAAAAATATAGGTGAAAAGAACACTTCTTAAGAGATTATACCATACTGGAGAGTGCCGTCACTTTTACTGAACCCCCCAAAATGTTCTTGTCAATGAGATTAGGGATTAAAAGTGAACTAAAATGTGAGGATGATTTTTCGAGAGAGAGAGAGAGAGAGAGAGAGAGAGAGAGCGTAATGGTGGTGTGGAGTGAGGGACTACTACCACCACACCCCTGCCTCCCACACACCGCCATGTTCTGCCACACAGGGTAGCTCGGTAAAGGAACAGACTTTAGGAAATATCTTTAATTCTACATTATTGTTCACCTCTCTCTCTCTCTCTCTCTCTCTCTCTCTCTCTCTCTCTCTCTCCTGACAATATCGATCTTTTTTCTACCTTGACGTTGTTTTACTTCCTCTCTCTCTCTCTCTCTCTCTCTCTCTCTCTCTCTCTCTCTCTCTCTCTCTCTCTCTCCTGACAATATCGATCTTTTTTCTACCTTGCCGTTGTTTTACTTCTCTCTCTCTCTCTCTCTCTCTCTCTCTCTCTCTCTCTCTCTCTCTCTCTCTCTCTCTCTCTCTCTCTCTCTCTCTCTCTCTCTCTCAGTTTCTGGCCTTTCTCTTTCCTTCCCTTCTCTCCATTTTCTCCTCACTTTATTGTTGCTCTGATTTTATGATAGGCATTCGTGCTTTCCTTAAATATACGGTGCAACAGAAAATACTGACATATGTAAAGAAATAGTGAACAGTGGAGGATACTAAAGGAGACATGGAACAGAGCCCCTATTGCTGGATTATTTAATGTGGTTGCTGAAGGGAGGTAGTGATTGGAGAAACCTACAAGAAAAGCTTCCTAAATGTTATCTGTCTTGTAACCACATGGGAAGGATGGATGTGCCAGAGGAAGTAATAAAGCTGTTGCAGAAGCGAATTGGAAGGAACAAGTGCAGTGGCTTTACACAACATGCGTGACTGACATGGAAAATACCTAAACATGCTTGAAAAAAAAAATCACAAACATCGGTTCCTATCCCGGTCCCAAGGCACGAAGTGATGTGGCAGAAGGAGATGATATTTTAGTTGACAGAGGGGTTGGTTTGCTCACTGTGTGGTCTCAAGTTCAAATCCCAGCTGTAAACACTCGCGCCAACTCTATTACACCAACCCTTAACCTTTTGAATGTTTTTTACATATTATATATATAGGTGCTGCCCAGGATTTGGTTCAGCTGAGACTGAGGGTCCCATCCCTGACCAAGGAGTGCTTTCTTAAGTAAAGAGGTTTTCATAATACAAAGCAGTTTGGCTATTATTGGTTCAAATAAAGTGTTGAAGTGACTGTCGCACTGAATTTCATTATGCTGCAAGAAAATTCAGCCTGTCGGTGTTATTGGCTTGATATCGTGTGTAGTCACACTTTGCAGCTACGTCAATGAACGACTCTGTCTGAGGAACGGGGTTCCTAATAGAGTACAAGTGGAATAGGAGAGGAAATGAATCAGTCGCAGTGAGATTTCCTCTCTTCAGCATTATTTTTCACTCTGTGACCTGGGTGATCAGTGCAGCCGTGAGCAAATTGGGGTGGGTCTCTTACACATTCATCGCCTCACACCATATTACTTTACATTCTGAAATGTGTTCACTGATGAGTTACCCTCTTCCTTTCGGGTTCCGTTCAAACACCCTTTTACCACGAATCCAGCATTATTCTGTGGGTCACCAACTGAATGTCTTATGGTGATGTAATCTTTAATTTACCACGTAATTCATCTTCTTTACTCCATCACTACGGGATAAAATATTCTGGTGATGGACTTAAAGGTCCTGAAGAGGTGAAGTAAAATATCTTTTCATTTTTTCTCTTCAGCTATATAAAACAGTCTAGTAATACCAAGAAAAGACTCCGAATTGCCAAGGTACCAAAGGATCAAGGATAACATCATTATACCCACCATTACTAGAAACACCAGTTTGCCCATCATCACTGTTAGCACCAGTATGCTTAGATCACAATTTCTGTCATCACTATGCCCATCACCGCATTCACGGTCAATATTTACATTATTACCATGCTTGTCAGTGTACTAGTATAAAGGAATTGAATCGATATGTGATTATCTTTCGGCCTGTTATTTGTTCTGTTAAGGACGATAAGACTGCTCCAGATTACAGCACAGCAACAGTGAAATTCGCACATCGTAATTTAATAGGCGAGTCGGACTTTGATGCCACATCAATGACTGTGTTTCGAAGGCCATCGCTTCTTTTCTTGTTATTTTTTGGAAGGAAGGGAATCAATATTTATGACTGCAAATGTACACCCAGTGGAAAAAGTGTCATTACTTTTAGGTCTATAATTTTATACAGTGGACAAAACTTTTGGAAAATATTCCCGGGCAGTATGTCGCCAATGTGTGCCTGTTATCATATCAATGTGACATCAACGTGAAGCTAGTTATACTTAGGAAAAAATAATCTTCTTTCTGGAGTACATGCTTTAGGAAAAAATACACAAAACCATCTATCATCCCGACATGGACCAATATTCCTCCATGGATGCATTTTCCCTTTGGACCCATTTTCCCCCTTTGGAAGTATTCCTTCCATGAACTTGTTTTCCTCACAGACCAGTTTCCTCATAGAGCTAGTTTCTCCCCTTTGGGAGGCACCTATCCCTCGCATGAACCTACTTCTCCCACAGATCTCTTTCTACTATGGATCTCTTTTTACCTAATGGATATATTATATTAACATGGTTCATTTCCCCATGGAATATTTCTCCACTAAGAGGGACTTACATTCCCCCAGGGATATATTTCCTGTTCACAGGGAACTTGCCGAATCCGTCATAAACATATCTTCCTCCTCATGGAAGAAAGTCTTACCTATTCCTGCCATGGATCTGTTTTCCCAGTGCCTGAGAGAACAAACTCAAAATACCCAGCACCTAAGAGGGATTGTGCATCCAGGTCTGAGAAAGCTCACTCCTGAGAGACCGACTTCTTATGGCTTAACGCCCTAAAGGAATGTACCCCTGAGAATATGGCCTCCAAAGGTTCAGCACCCTTGGAAGGGAAATATACCTAAAATTTGAGGGAACTCTCCTCCTGAGAGAGTGGCCTCTAAAAGCAAACACTTTAGGAGTCACACATCTGTTGAAAAAAAAATAAAAATAACTCTCTCCCGTGAGTAAATTCATATGCTGAACATATTAGGGGTGTACACCGAAGACCGGGAAACCTACCTCTTCTGAAAGAGTGGCCACCAAACAATACATGCCCTGGAGGGTGTATGTGAGCGAGGATGGGAAAATTTCCTCTCCTGAGATAGTGGCCTCTAAGGGATGTGTATTCTAATGATGGAGAAAACTGTCTCTCTGCCGTGGGAGTAGCTTAAAAGGGATCAGTACCCTAGGGATGTGAACACCCAACATTGGGAAACTCTCTCCTGGGAGACCGACTTCCCTGAAAACCCTTGGGAAGTGTACGTTGGAAGGTGGAAAAACTCTCTCCTAAGAGAGAGGCTTCCAGAATCTCAGTGTCCTTGGCAAAGTATAGACCTCACACAGAGAAAACTACCCTAAGTGGCTGCAAAAGTTCAGCCCCACTGGGGGACATATTATGTCCAAGGCTGAGAAAACTATTGAGCGGCCTACAGCAGCTCAACAAGGGGTAAGCTCTCTCCTGAGAAAGTGGGCATAATAGTTTAATACCTGTGAGGGGGAGTACAACCAAGGCAAAAAAAAAAAAAAAGACTCTAAGAGCACCATCTCCACAGGTGCAACACCCCAGGGGGCAATACCCCCAAGGTGGAGAAAATACTTTCTCCTGAGAGAGCAGTCTCCAAAGGCCCGAATGTTCTGGGGGAGGGGGGGCATACGACTGCTGTTGAACAATCTGTCTCTTTTGATACAGAGGTCTTAAAAAACTGATCTCCCTAAGATGGAGCGTATGCCTGAAGCTAAGGATACTCTATCCCTACGAGACTTGGTTTTTATCCTTTGAGACATGGTGTATGCTTGAGAAGAAAAACTCTCTATCCTGAGAAAGCAGCCTCCAAAAGCTTATCTCCTTACAGAGGTCAAACACCTAAGGCCAAGAACTCGCCTGAGCAGCCTCGAAAGCTCTACTCCCTAGAGGGGTGAACCCCCCCAAACCAAAAAGTACTCTCTTGAGCAACCTCCAAAACATCACCTCACAAGGATGGGTGTATGGCCAAAACAAAGAAAACTCACGCGTGTAGCCTCAAAGGTTCAACTCATTGGGTGATGCATACAACCAGGGACGGTAAAACTCTCTCTCTCTCTCTCTCTCTCTCTCACTGTGGAGAGAACGGCCTCCAAAAACCCAACACACTAGGTGAGGTATATTCACGGGACCGAGAGAACACTCTCTCTTGAGAGACTAACCTTCACTGGCTTAACACCTGGCGGGGGTGGGGGAACGTACGCCTGAGGTTGATAAAACTATCCTGAGCGGCCTTCACAAGCTCACCTCATGAGGGAGCATGTGCCTGATGCTGAGAAAACTACTGAGCAGCCTACAGTAATTCAACTCGCTGTTGGGGCTCGTATGTTGTTCTCTGTTATTTACTTTTAACAGTAGTTGTACAGCAGTTTGGTAGTTATACGAACGAAGATAAAACTATAAGTAATTAATCCATTACAAAACATACGCTCAAGAAGGTTTATGAATACGGCCCCAGGAGTTAACTGTTATACCACTCCTTAGCTGGATAAAAGTGTCGGTAGATGTGAGAATAAATTTGTTAATATCTCTGTCGTAGTTAGATAATCAGTGATCTTACTGAAGACTTAGGTGACAAGATTTTACTTTTGCCACAGCCAGACGATTATTCATAATCGTCTGGCTGTGGCAAAAGTAAAATCTTGTAGTAATGACATCTTTTGCCATGAGATTTTTTGTTTTCATAATGAGGTGACGATTGGCCAATGCTAGGTTAAATATAACTGTCTGGCAGCTAAGATGTCCACTGTCCCCAGAAGTTTAGCAGACAACAGGCAGGCCTTTCATATTAGTTTGTGCATTGCTTACTACATACACCACACACCACCTCCAGATCAGTGCGAAAACAGCACAGCTGATTACACGTGACTTCGACAGCAGAGAAACGATGGATGAGATGGACGACAAAAGACTAAACACAGATGAAATCGAAACTAAACCAGAGCAAGGCAACCAGAGGTCACAACACCCCACCTGCACCCAAAGTATTGGCCCCCCCACTCCCACCCTTACCCCTGGTGGATTTTCATCAAAATCGACCCACATCCTCAATTACACATACCCAACACCTGTGCAAAGTTTGAAGATGATCCGTTCATTGATGCACAGACCCAAAAATGTGTGACCTTGACTATGACCCTTCAGGGTCATCCAAGGTCCAATGTAATGGTGTTAACAGAATCCCCATATATGTCTTCCTGTTAATGGTTAAGAGTAACCATGTGCCTTTATTTCACCGTTTGCTTCCTATGGCACTTTGAAAAATTTGCTCCAAATGGGGTACCCCCATTCCCATCCTTACCCCAGGTGGATTTCACCAAATTCGGACCACTTCCTCAATTCCACATACCTAACACTTGTGCAAAATTTGAAGATGATCCATTCACTGGTTCAAGAGTTAATTGATGGACAGACTCACAAATAAACAATGCTGATGATCACATACATCCCATCCTCACTGAACTGCAGACCGGGTGAATAAGAAATACAACAGTGTCTAAAGCAAAGCAAAAATACATTAGAAGTCATCTCACAATGGGATCTCACCAACCGCACAGCCGGAAAGTTTTTCCTTGGCATATAATTTAGCACCTCCATTTCTGATTTGACGCAAATTCATGATGTAAAACACACACAAACAAGGCCAGCCAGCCAACCTCACGACTGACAATATTACGACTCCGCTCACTTCACAATGTGCTTGGCAAGTGAGCGGAATGGTAATATTTTCAGTTGTAAGGTTGGCTGGCTGGCAATGTTTGTGTATGGGTAGGCAAGATATCTCAAGAACAGCTTGAGCTATCATCATGAAACTTTCAGGGTACCAGGATGGCCAAAATCTTGGACAGGTTCGAAAATGGGCACTCGGGGTCAAGGTCAAGGTCACCAACTCAGCCATCTGAAGAGTGCATGAATGAAATATATAAGTCGTTATCACAGTTAAGAAGAGAACACTGTACAATTGTTTCTTTTTTGGCTCTTAGTTCTTGTTGCCTCTGCAGTGTAAAACTGTGTAGAGTCTACACAGTTTTATTCAGCCTGACTCCATCAGTACGGGAAGTTCTTCCGAACGTAAATAAAACTATCAAACAGTTGAAAAATTCAATCATAGACGGTGCCATTATGCTGAAGAAATGGTTGCCCACCCATTAACAACTGGCTGGGTGTATAGCTAAGTTGAGAGAGAGAGAGAGAGAGAGAGAGAGAGAGAGAGAGAGAGAGAGAGAGAGAGAGAGAGAGAGAGAGAGAATCAAGGGAATATATAGAAATAAGTGGACATAGATAATAGCATGCATATATTACATTTTAGATGAAAAAGATCAACGTACATTGTGAAAATATGGGTGATACATTGGCGCTTTGGTGGAAGTACATGAACAGCACTAATTTCATGCATGTCAATAGCTCGGTCATCACAGAATGTCACTCAATTCACCGCGATTAAGTTCATTAGTGATCTCATCGTCAGTCAGGGAGCTCGTTTGCAGCTTATTCGTCACTGTTCCCATCGTTCATCATTTCATGAGTGAGATTACCTCTAGAAAGGTAATAACCACCAGCATTTCAGAGGTAGCAACAGAAAACGACACTGGGTTTATCGCTTTTCACTCGATGTGCAGACATACTGTACAGTATAATGAAGGCATAAGAATAGGTAACACCTGCAGTATGCCAGGTAACTTATACTAGGCAGCTCCTATCTAAGGATAGGACTGAAATATGAAATTAGACAGGGTTAACATAGAGAGAGCTGTCCCCTACCCACCAAAACTTCATTGGTAAAAAATAGCGATGGGTTGCATCAGTATGCACCTTCCGAGAAAAGAATGCCGGGAATAAAGAAGTAATATAGGCAACGCTAAGCTGTTGCAACCTCTACCTGACAAAGCACATACCCTCCCTCCACATTTAACCAAGCACATAACGGCACTCCCCCCTTCCCCCCGGCAATCTTTTAATTTAATGGTGGGCATAAGGATGACGCCTTGAGGACACAACCTTGGCCCTTCAGAATCCATGCACAGGTCGCATTGAAACCTCTGGATTTTTTTTTTTTACTTCTTCATAATTTTAAAAAGAGTTACCGGTACTTAAGACACAGCATTCAACCTATCAAAAGGCACCAGTTCACTATAAGACACTTAGTATTTGAAATTTAATGACTCTATGGTGAATACTTCCTGAGTTCTGGCCCGGAAACGAAGTCTCTAGGTCCGGCCAGCCGCCCTGCCACCCAACTCTACGGACGAACACCACTTGATCCCAGTGATAACAACACCCTCCCCTGACTTTGCAGGTGGAGGGTAATAACAGTAGTTATTATATACGAGAAGGCATCGCTACTATGTACTTTACGTAAAAATAATTGTGCTATCTTTACCATAAGAATGTAGCCCCCCCCCCAAAAAAAAAAAAAGTCTGGCGGCAGCACCCTCAAGACCAAGGAAAACAGTCTGGTGGTCGGCAGAACGAAGCACTGAACCCTCACTGTCAGTCGGCGTCATTTATTTATTCTTTTTTTGTGTGTGTATGTTTTCTGCTGACGACTTTGTCATACACTTAACTGAAGGGTTAAGAAGGCTATATTTAATCATTCCAATTCAAAAATATCTTCAAGTCTTAATAAAACATTCAGTTGAAGGCAAGAAAAAATATAAAAGAAATACGTCAGTATAGCTAAGGGGTTAAATGCGATATCAACACTTTAATCAGGCTAAGCTAAGGAAGACGCCTCCAAGCCACGATAAACTGAATTACATTTAAGACGAACTTCCCTCTCCTCAAATCACGATAGCTCACAGCAGAACCACCAGCCTCAGAGTTAACAACATTTTAGCCCACTCTTGTAATCGCCCACTACATCCTTTTTAAGTCGCTAATCCTCCCTCGACAGCGATTAGGAGGAGGAAGAATATGACATTAGGCTCTCGTCCAATCAGAAGAGAGAGTGTAAGAAGGGAGGGTGTGATTGGATTAAGCGCGAGGGTTAGCAATCCTGGCCACACCGTAACAAGATCAGCTGCTCGAAGTCTGAGAGAGAGAGAGAGAGAGAGAGAGAGAGAGAGGGAGAGAGAGAGAGAGGGGGGGGGTTAAAAGAAGATATAGGAATTGATATACTGGAAGCTGAGGTAGCGAAGAAAATTATTCACGCAGGAGAGATTAGGAACGGAAAGCGAGATGAAGAGGCTGGTACAGAATAGGAGGTGCTGGTGGAAGACATACAGTATATAAGCAGAAAGGAAGACAAATACAGGGAGGGAGGTCGACCTATATTAACATAACAAATGCTCAGGAAAATATGGATAATTTTATATACAGTGTATATAGATAGATAGATATAGATAGATAGATAGATAGATAGATAGATATAGATATAGACATAGGTATATATATATACTGTATATATATATATATATATATATATATATATATATATAGATATATATATATATATATAGATAGATAGAGAGATAGATATATAATTATATATATATATATGTATATATATATAGATAAATATATATAGATATATAGATGTATATATATATATATATCAGCATTCAGATTCAATATGTGAATGAAAACACATGTTAAGAGTGCCATATGAATGCCAGAAAATTTTTGTTACAGAAGTAATCCTGTAATTGTTACTGCACCTGAATCATATTAAAAATTATAAAGTAACTGCTAAGTTTTATTCTTACTGGTAGAGCAAGGTAACTAAAAAGTCCTGCTGTCAAGTTCAGTGATGAAATTTGGAAATTTTGTATGACTGCAGTCATATACAACAAGTGGAACCAAATCAGTTTCTTGGTTGTGGCAGTTCTCATTCCTTCTGCAGAATCCTCATGGCTCTCATAGTCAACCGTAATCTGTGTAATGGGGTTCGGGCTCCTTCTGTATACTCAGCTTTTCAGGCTCAGCGTGAGGTCTTCAGAGCGTCTAGCCTCACAGGTAATCTTGATGTTACAGCTCGTAGCCACTCAGTGTAATCATAGGTTCCTTCCTAATGTACAGGAATAATTTCTTTGATTATTAATCCTTTCGCAGGTCCCCAGATGTCCTGAGAACATGTGACTTTGTAGTAATTTCTGCTACAGTTGTAATTCAGAAGCCCTAGTCCACACTCCTGCTGTCTGTACTTTGCCCGTTTATCTACGCTGTTGGTGCTAGAGAGGGACACCTTCATGTGGTGGCACAGATACAACCGAGCTACTCCAATGACTGGTTATACAAATATCCACCAACTGCCACAAAATCATCCAAAGGGAGGATGGTGGATTGAAGAAGAAGGGCTGCTTCAACCTGCAGTCAACCTGGGTTACTTTTAAATGAACCAAGGGTTTCAGCTACTACTGTTCCTGTCTGCGCTATTGTCTGGTGTTTTGTGACGCAATTGTTTACCCACATTATTGCCAGCATTGTCTTACCACACTTCATCTACATTATGAGCCCACTTTCTTCAGGCTTACCTCTTATAATCCATATCACTACTGACTTTTCTTATCTCCATTTGTTTTCCTCATTTTCAGCCATTATGCGAGAGTTGCTTTTATCGTGAATTAGTCTGACGATTGCCAGAATTTAACACAGTTATGTGTCATCGCACCAAGAGATTAGCGAGAATATTGTTTATTATTTACAGCGTAAGGAACAACTCCCAAGCAAAGTAACACATGCTTTTGGTACCCATATTAAAAAAACAGAAGACATCATCGTTCTAGAGTGAATGAAGTTTGACTTTGCATTATGCCTGTCACGCTGTTTCTCCTGACATCACGCACCTGTCTAATTGCACATCCGATTAATCATACACGTCTCCTCACACACCTGTTCCATCACATCATATATACAGCTGCTACATCATACATTGGAGGAGAAAGAAGCTTGAAGCACAAAATGCTGTATTCTCGTGCTCTTAAGAGGCTTCCTATTCCCTCTTGCTAACTCCTTCACTGTTAAACTTTCCTTTTCTTAACTCTTAAATCTACGTTAACAACTTTTCTGTTTTACTCTGACTAACGCCAGGTAATTTTACTCTCCACAGAGAACTTCCCCAGGTATAATGATTAAGAAACCCCCTCGATTAAAACTTACGTCTCGCCTGACAACTTGTAGATCTTACTTTTACTTACACCAGATGAATCTGATCGTCCCTAGAAAGCCTCTGGATATCTATAGGTTAACATTGCCACTGCCAGACGATTTCATGCCTCTGATGAGACCACTCTTAGTGAAGAATCAACGATTAAATATGTGCATTATGCCTCTCTAAAACTACTTTTTACTCTACCAACCATGTTTTCATCAATTGCATGCAACAAAACACCGACGTTCCACATACAGGAATATAATGGTAAGAATGAGGTGTGTACGTACTAGTAAGCCGCCTAAGACCACAGGAACACGACCCCAGAGTCTGTTTTTGGTCTTCACATACCCCCCAACCACCTGTGTCTCGCCCTAATGTTGTTAAGTTCCAATTTTCTTGCCCGTGGCCTCCCGCTGATCAACTGCAGTCCGTCTGTGATTGGCTGAGTGGGACAAGGAGAGAAGGTCACTGGAGGATATATTGGCGATAATATACTTTAAGCTGATTGTGTATTGTTGTGGAGTTTCTGCTAGATGCACTCTGTTCCAGTGATGTTATTATATATATATATATATATATATATATATATATATATATATATATATATATATATATATATATATATATATATATATTTCATCATTATTTTATCTCCATTGTTATTATACATACTGCTATTATCAGTCGATATGGGCTGCAATAATCTTGATCACATCATAATAATCATCCACGCCCTCTTTCCTTTTAATTTAAATGGTGATGGAGATCCATATATAGAAGAGTAACAACACTAAAGATGGAGACTTGTCAACAAAATTCAAGGTAAATTGGTCCATGCATCCAATCATTCATCACTGAAGCCTTCATATTTCTCTACTTTATCTCACAGACACAACGACGCACACAAATATATGCTGTATAATGTATGTGAGACAAAAACCATTTCGTTAAATGCTAAGTTACAGTAAAGGGTGCAACCCTTGTTATGTGTGTCTACTTAAATACTTAATCCATCTTTTTCTACTCTTGGGACATTGCTTGGCTTCCAGTAGACCACTTCCATATCTGACTTATTCACACATTCATTTATTCTATCAATCAGCCTTCTCCTCTTGACTTTCCACGCATTCTGCCCTCAGATTTACCTATATATACAATTTTCATCTTCCTATATTGGAATCGATTTTCTTCATGTACCCATATCATCTGAATGTATATTCTTCTACTCCTTGCTACTCTACGTTCTTCTTGCATCTCGACCTTTGTTATGCATGTGCTCTACGAGAAGACATGAACTCCCTAACAGTATTGCACTGGTACTATTCCATCACTATACTCGCTGAGTCACCTAGCACTTGCTTTCCTGGACTACAGTAATGTCTTGAAAAATTATCTTTGGGTATAAGATGAATTATCGAGAAGGTGCTCTACTTCCCAAAGCCGTATTAAGATATAAACTGAGCATATAAGGTATTAAGATACACACTACTTTCCGAGATTTTTAACTGGTACTCATCAGACAACAGACCGCACCTCAACACTCGACTGCACTGGTTTTAAGAAATTAAAAAAATAATAATAATAATAATAATGCGTTGTGGGTTCGTTACCCGACGAACATTGCAGTCTTTTTTTTATTTACTTACTACACAATGTGATCTCAAAGACAAGAATGCAAAGTTGCGCTTTAGTGTTTTACTACGTCATTAATGTAAAAGTTTGACTTCTGACATTAATGTTTGATTTTCTGACAAAAAATGAGTATCTTTTCCAAGCCAACAAAATATCAAGAAAAATTAAGCAAACTTCCAAGGAATTGGCCGAGAGGGTTGTTGCTGTGTCAAGGGGCCGTGGGTGCTTTGGGGGGGGGGGGGGAAGCGGGATGAAAAGACAGGTTTTACAGCCTCTTGGGTACACCAGTTATAATATTTTTGAAAAGTTTGGTTTGGGTCTGTAACGTAGTTTAGAAATATATGACATGTACACCTACAAGCGACAAGGTAAATCCTCAAATACATTACAAAGGGAAACCAGACGATCTTGATATCACGGTACTTGGTTCGTTACAAGGATGCATTATACAAATATACAAACTTTGTTTTGCTTGATATTTCTTTCGATATCAATGACATGATTCAACTGACACTTTTGCTACAAAACATAGTCCTTGCTACGTAAGTAATTAGTTTTATACAACCTCTCTCTCTCTCTCTCTCTCTCTCTCTCTCTCTCTCTCTCTCTCTCTCTCTCATTAAAAACATCAAATAAACGAAGAAAATCAACGAAGAAAATGGGGAGGGGAAAATCGAGAAAGGTAGAGGAGGCTGGAGGTAATGGTCAAGGCTAATTATTGGGTCTTACGGCTCTATTGACAGTCCCCCTTCTCTCTCTCTCTCTCTCTCTCTCTCTCTCTCTCTCTCTGTTCTGTCCACAAGAGAGCATTCTGCTGTACTTTCCCTTCTATCCGTTTCTTAAAGACCAGGAACCATAAGGTTTGTGTAATCTCTGTGTATATTTTTAAATCTCTCTCTCTGTCTCTCTCTCTCTCTCTGTCTCTCTCTCTCTCTCTCTCTCTCTCTCTCTCTCTCTCTCTCTCTCTCTCTCTCTCTCTCTCTCTCTCCCTCTCTCTCTCTCTCTAGCTGATCTTATAAAGCTAACGTGTATTGATTTTCCCTAATTTTCTTCCATTGATTTTCTTTCCCTCATCTCCCTCCCTTTTATTTACTCCAGCTTCGTGCTTTCTTAGCAGCAGAGGGAAATGCGCCCAGCACTGAAGCAACGCAGGGAAAGAAAGAGATCCCAAAATGAATCTGACAGTAGGAAAAAAAAAAAAAAAAAAACTGTGCGAGCTGATAAAGTAATGGTGTCGCACAAATTAGGATGTATGAAAAGGAAATGCCTGAGGATTTGAGGGAAAATGTAACAGTGTCTATAAGGGAAATACCTTTAAAATGGAGGAGGTGGTAAAGGCACTTCTTGACGATGGGGGAGTATCTTCCTCAATTCAATATAATATTCTGGCAGTAACGAAGATACAATATACGTTATCATACTGAAGGGGTTAAACTCAGGGAAGGATAAGAGTAGAGATGCAGGGCTGACAGGGAAGTCTTCTTGTCGAGAGCAGTAAGAAGGGTCTATGGTAGGAGAATACTACTCGCAAGGTAATGGCAGATACGGAAGAGGTAGTATGTTAAGAGGGTTGTTTTAGGGAAGGCATGGGGTGTGTAAAGAATCATTTTGATGTGCAACCCTTTCTAGACGGTGACGTGTTGTCGTAGCTCATTTTTTGGTACTAGCGAATGTTTTTATCATTCACAGGAGAACCCATGATGGTAAATGCGTTACTGAAGGCTTTTGTCACCTTCCCAAGTTCCAAAAGTATATCTTAAACTGAGTAATATCGTTTGCGGATACTATTATTTAAAGGAAAAATACGTCCAAGAGGATAAATGATAATTGCATGGAAGTGGCTTGAAACGCAACTGAAGCATTTTCGGTCTGGAGAAGAGATGTGATAAAGTACATCGGAAGGAAGTGAGAGAGATAAAGAGTAGCTTTGAGGGTGGGTGGTAGTGGTGTGTGAAAAGTTCAACCTGAATGCTGGACTGAAGTAAGTTTGTGTCATTTCATCATGGCCATCATGGCTGTTTAGTGTGTATGTTACGATCAAAGCCCCATATATCATGCCAGAAAACGTTGTGGGTGGCTTTAGTAATCAGCATGAAGGCCAAGAAATTAGGTTCGATTAGGTTCGATTACACTAGAAATTATTGATTTACTGTTGATTAGAAAATACTGAATGGATGAAAATGAACAAAATTAGGTGGCAAGGACAGACACAAAGAATGCACATAAGAGGGAATTTAAAAAGACTTTGAAATTGAGACTGATGGTAATATTGGTGGGCAGACTTATGTGGTGGAAGAGGAGAGTGAGGCAGTATACTGACAAGAAAGAAGGAAGTGGAAGAAGAGTGAGAGTGAAAGACGTATGTGAGGATAAAGTATCCTCGAGCTAGTTTTGTCATGGCCTTCACCTACAGCAAAGTTACCAGGAAGATGTAAGACACTGAGGATTACAATAATTTAAAAACGTCTTCAGAACATTAAGGCTTTTTCTGATCATCAAGCCTAACATGTATATGAAGGAGTACTGAGAGATATTAAAGAGTTGAGTTTTGTATGAGACTTAAGTATTTTCATTCACGTAATAAATGGGAGTTGTCCTTACTTTCGCAAGTAATGTAATGTTATTAGGACAAGAGAAGTGGATGTTTTCGAGAACCGCCGAGGAATTCTGTTAACCCAATGGAGGTGTTTCATTGAGGTCTTCTTATTCTATCCATATTTTATACCTACGTAAGGATGGTTTTTCCTCTCAGTCTTTCCTCATATGCCAAACCTCTTTCTTTCCTCCTTTTCATCGACAACTCTCTCTTCCCATTTTCCCTCCTTCCCACCTTCCTTTTTCCTACCCTCCCTCCATTCCTTCATTGTCTCCTCTCCTTCCTCCCCTCTGTTCCTTCCCTGCTTCATCTCCTTCTTTCCTTCCTTTTCCTAATTCTCTCACTCGTTCCTTTTATTATCTTGCCTCTCTCTCTTCACCTCCCTAATCATCATCCCTCTCCCCTACCTTTTCTCTTTCACTCCGTCCCTCCCCTTCATCTTTCTTTGCTCCATTCTCTCCCTACCTTAATTCCTTCCATCCTTCCTTCCTAACCTCCCAGCCTCCCTTTCTCTCCACTCCCTTCTCATTCCTCACTTGTATCCTTCTTCTCTCTCTTCCCCTTCACCCGACCATAGAATTTCTTCATCCTCCTCAACTCCTCTCGTTCCTTCCCTCCTTTCGCTTCATCCCATTCCCTCCTTTATCCCAGTCCTTCCTTTCTCCCCCTTCCTAGTATCCTTTAGTCTCCTTCCTTCCTCGTCCTCCTTAGTGGCTCCTTCCCTCCTTCCCCTCCCACCTTCTCTCCCTTCTTTCCCTCCCCTCCCCCCACCCGCGGGCCATAATTAGGGACCATTAAAAGAATCATCAGCTCCCTTGGCAACCCTTTTTTTGTGAATATTTGCTTTCGCTAATTACTCTCTCTCTCTCTCTCTCTCTCTCTCTCACACACACACACACACACACACACACACACACACATATATATATATATATATATATATATATATATATACACAAGAGAGAGAGAGAGAGAGAGAGAGAGAGAGAGAGAGAGAGATGTATATATACTGTATGTATCTGCCTAGGTACCTATCTTGCTATGTATCTTCACTTTATTACTATTCTTTTTAAAGAATGCTTTGAAAGATGACTCCTTTCTTTTCCAAGAAGGATATTAAATTGAGAAACTAGGTTCCGCAAAAAAGGGTCCATTACTGAGCCGATACCAAGCGATTAATTCATTGACTGCGGTGCTTTTATGAGCTGGAGAAAGTATCTCCCCAAACTTAGAGTTAAATGTAATTTCTTTTTATAGAGAAAAGTGTTAATTGACTTTTTTGTCCTAGTTTTCTCGACAGTATCGTAGAATCTTCTGCCTTTTTCTAAAATAAGATGTAATTTAGGTATTCCCAGCCAAAGTTTTTTTTTTTTTTTTTTTTTTTTTTTTTTTGTCCAAGATTCTGTAGCCTGTGAAGCGAGCAAGAGAAAATACTATTTTTCATGCTGTACGAAGTAGATCGCAGCACCAAGACTCAAAGCCACAGCACCAAAACTATTAAAGCCACAGCGAGGTAAAAAACATATGACAAAGTAATAACCATCACTTGGGTGAATTTTCTGAAAATTCGACACCGTAATGCTGAAAAAATACAAAAAGCGCCAATATTAAACACTAACACTGGGTTATTCTTGTTATACTAAGTGTTTTTATGTCGGCTTGCCGTTGTGATAACACCTAAGTTATAGCTGGGTTCCCTATCTGGACCGGGGCTTAGACACAGTGTGAGAGGAACAGGGCATAAAAACACAGGGCAACAACCTTACACGTATATTACCAGATTCGGGATACAGGAAGCTAGACTCTGTCCAAAGGCAAGAAACTAGAATAGACAGGTGTTTTTAAGTTATAGGTGTCTTGCAGGATACCGACAGGCAAACAGACACTGCACTCAAGGGAAAATGTGACTACATTCTGCTCTAGGGCTGCTGGTTCTTTACAGTATTTCTATATCTGTCCCACGTTATACACTGGTTGTGTCTCTTATCACTTTTCACTATAGTTAAGCTGCTTTAACACTGTCACTGTACTTTACACTCGTGCAGTCATTTTCACTTTCACTTGCGGGCAGAGAAATCACAGTCACTGTAGGGATATGGGGCAAAGGAGCGGGCCAACCAAGGGGGGGGCTAGCGACTCACAGGTGGCGGCCCAGTGGCGGCTGCGTCCATTCAGGTGTCCTCTCGTCGAGGGGCCACGGGACTATCCGTAGGGGGGCGTCGTCATCCGGGATGGGCTGTGGTCAGGCTTGTTGAAGGGCCCCGCACTGGAGGGGCTTGGTACGAGGGCCTGGCCCTCGGGACTGGGGCCAAAGATTCTCTGATGGCGCTCCTGCAGGCGTCCAGTGCGGGAAGAGCATCGTTCCTCCTCCAGACTGGAGAGGCCACACCCTAGGGTGCTAGGGGCAGCGTGGAGGGCACCTTGGCTGCAGTCTCGCTCCCGCTGCCTCGCCGTCAGGGTGGGGCTGCGGCTTTGAGGGCAGCAGGAGTCTGACAGGCGTTGGCCTCCCTCTGGCGCCGGCTGGATGGAGTGTAACCCCGGGGTCAAGATGGGTCCTCTCCACCAGTTCTGGATGGAAATGTGCTCCACCTGGTGGCTGCCTTGGTCGGGGGAGCCGAAGGCGGGATTTGCTCTGCCACCAGAGAGGCGTCTCAAACAAGGGTCTCCCTCAGGTAGTGAAATGAGGGGCTTTTAAGGCGCCCCTCCCTGGCATGGCTACCGGCCGTAGCCAAGGACCCTTGGGCAATGGGAGGAGGGCAGCTACAGGCAGTCTCTACCCTGTCGATTCGGCAACTGGCCATCACCGGGGCCTGACTTCCAGGGTCTCCCTTGGGTTGCGGAGTCACAAGGGGAGAGGAGCTTTTGAGGCGCCCCTCCCTGGTGCAGCTACTGGCCGTCACCGAGATCCCTTGGGCAACAGAAGGAGGGCGGCTACAGGATAACCCTTTCCCATCAGTGCAGCAACTGGCCATCACCGGGGCCCGACTCCCTGACAGGATCGCAGATGAAGTGAGGCTGCTGGCCGTCACCTGCCTGCAGGTGTAGCTACCAGCTGTCACCGAAGTCCCGTATGAGGGGTGACGTGTAGGCGAAGGGTGGCTACAGGCCGTCCCTTGTGTACTGGTGAAGTTGCTGGCCACCATCGATGTCGTGCCCCTCGAGGCAACTGCAGAACATGAGAGGGCATACCATTTTCTCCCCGCATGCGACAACCAGTCGTCACGGGTTCTGCAGGGGGTGTGGGCAGCACTATGAGCAGCTGCTGGCAGTCTCTTTAGGGCATGGCTACTGGCCATCGCTGTTGCATGGCTACTGGCCGTTGCAGGGGCATGGCTACAGGCTGTTGCTTTAAGGGTGCGGCTACTGCCCGTCACTGGTGCATGGCTACTGGCCGTTGCAGGGGCACGGCTACAGGCCGTTGCTTTAAATGTAAGGCTACCGGCCATCACTGGGGTGACGTCTGAAGCTAGGTTTCTAGCTCCACCCCAATCCTGACGCAGGCTTGGTCAATGAAAGGGTAATGCACCCTGACTGAGGTGTTTGCCCCAGGTGCAATCCGGGGAATAGAGGCGTGCAGCTATATGGGATTTACGTCCATATCTCATGGACGTCACGCGCACCCTGTCTACCCTTCCGTTGTCGCCTCCTGGGGATGTTGTGATGCCTTCTGTTGTCGTAATTTCAATTCTGTACAGGATTAAAACTAAAGCGGACCTACACACATATTTCTAAAGGTCATGGAAATGGAATAGGTGTTAGTTGAGCGTCTTCTCTCAAAATTCGACTACATACTGATGAAAAGGGTACAAAGGTGCCAAACTGTGGATAAAAACTTAGTCGTGTGTATTATTACTAGGCAAGTGTTACTGCTTGCATTCTTTAGTTAGAACATAACAAAATTATCAGGCATGCCCAGTAGAACACTTTCTACACTTTCAAGTGCACCAGCTGGTAGGAGACGATAGCCAGTTCTAAGCAGACCAGGCTTTGTCAGCAACTGGAGGTGAGTTTTTACATTAAAAGTCACTTCTATATAGACGTACTCCAGTGCAACATCGCACCCAAGAATTATGACCCTGGCTTAATAATCTTCAGAGCCTTAGCATTTCGCTCAAGCAAGGTCATAATTTTAGCGCTTTTCATATTTTCCGTAATTTATGACCTTTGACCCCTAACCTGGCAGACATAGGTCATGCATGTATGAAGCACTCTTGTAGTACTCATTAACGTCAATAAGCATGCAAAGTTTCATTCAATTCCATCCATCCACTCTGGAGCTAGGGGACTTGAAATTCGTGGAACAGCCCTCAAGAGGTACGACTTCTATGTGGTGCTGCCAGCAACTGGAAGCGAGTTTTTGCACTAAGTATCATTTTAACATGGAGGTACTCAGTGCAACATTCTGCCCAAGAATCATGGACCTGGCATAATAATCTTCGTAGCCTTAGCATTTCGAGCGAGTATAGTTGTGAATTTAGCTATTTTCACTGTTTTCACATTTGATGACTTTTGACCTTGACCTGGCCAATGTAGCACATAGATGTACAATAGAAAGTTGTAGTACTATAGTCTATTTTATTGACCTGTGCACCTGAGATGTATGGGGTAAGGAGGGTGTGTTTGTTTCGTGGCTGCTGATTGGCCACTGATGATATCATTGAAGTAAATGCATTCATGTATTGTAGTGCAACATGCAGACATAGGTGTATACCGTGGGTGGATATTATAGTGCAACATGAGGAAGTAGGTGTACACAGAGGGCGGATGCAGTGCAACGTGCGGATGTGGGTGCAAGCCGTGGGTGGATAATTTGGTATAAACATCAATCATCGTTTTATAAGATTTTATAATCAAGTGTAATTTTCATTGATAACAGTAAACTTTCAAAGCTAATTTTGACATCTTTAGCTTAGGAGATTATTTCATATTTAATGTGGCTGCTTGTATTGAAGGTAGTTTAAAATTATAAGTATATATGTGTTAAAATATGAAGATATGTGGATTTAAATCATTGGTGGCCAATCAGCAGCTGCGATTCAGACACACCCTACTCACCCCATACATCTTAGCTGCACAGGTCAATCAAATAAGGTATAGTCAGAGTATATAAGCATGCAAACCTTCATTCAATTGCACAGAGCCCCTGGGGAAATAGGGAGGCATTTTTGAAAACTGGTACAGGGTTGCCACTCGAAAACTAGAGGAGAGAGGGGAAAAAATGGATGGCACACTTCAGATATGAAATGACCTCAAGATTATACCAGAAGTTAGAACTATAAATGAACATTAATAATGCATCTACAGCTCAAAACGTGAAAAGAATGAAAAAAGGGGGTTTTCGACCTTTGCTAGTCAACAAGCAGTTGCCTAGACACCAAAACCTTGCAGACACAACTAGGTCATAGGCTGGACATTGTGTATGAGTTTGTTTGGAATCGATAAATTCTGAAGGGTAGAAATGCCTGTCAAAATTAAACAACAAAGATATAATACAAGAACTCAAGAAAGAAAAAAAAGAAAGAAAACAACTAACAATAAGAGCAGCACGGAGCTAGCCAAAGGACTATAAATGACTCATATAATTTTGTGTTGCAGTGGCAGTATCTTACAGTCGGGTGAGAGGAATACACACACACACACACACACACACACACACACACACACACACACACACACACACATATATATATATATATATATATATATATATATATATATATATATAAAATCATCCCTCAATTATCCTACGCAACCGAGCAAAAGACATGTCGGACAGTGGATCCGTCTGGATGATGGTCCACTCCCCTGACCGCCTTTCGTACATACCATAATTTTGAAAGCCACTGCAGAAGGCCACAACAGTACATTATACAATACAACATTTATTCCTGGTGTTTTCCGCTACCCTGTTTGGTCAAGCAAACCTATATACCAAGGCCAAGCAATTACCATGGCCAAGCAGACCCATCAACCACAGACAAGCGGTCACCACTGAAGGGCCATACCTTGCACTGACATGAAAAAAAAAGGCCCAGCAGGTCGAAAATGTTCACTCGGGCATAATTTCCACCTGGATGCAAGCATTTTGTCGGGATCAAATGGAAAAAACTGTATGAATAATGATTTCAAAGAGCTATATTCAGGATAATGGATTGTTCAGATAATGGACGTCTGGATAATCGAGCGATATATATATATATATATATATATATATATATATATATATATATATATATATATATATATATATATATATATATATAAAAGCTCAATTGATTCCCGTAAACCAGGAAACCATTAACTACCCTGAGTGGTAACTATGTAACTAAATTATAGCACCTGCTGGTTTAGTGGGTAATTATGGCCCTCCAAGTGGACTGAGCCTGTCCAGATTTATATTTAAAGGGTGGATGGGGTTTATTCCCCACGCAGTGCCACTCAGGGATGAGTGAGGCTTGTCATGCTCATTTTATATGTCAGAACCAACTTGTCTAACCCCGGGCTCCTACGCGTCTTGTGCGACGACACAAGATTAGATGATGATATGCCTAAATACTGTATGTATCTATATCTTTCTTTTTTTTTTTAATAACAAAGCAGAGGAAGGAAAAACAAATGAATTAAAAAAATAATCCATACACCAGATTACTGGTGTCCTCTGTTCATAAAATATCTGTAACAGTTAGACTTGAACAGCTGTAGGTTTAAGTTTGGAGGGAAACAACTCTGGAGAAGCAAGTTCCAAAGAGATGCAGTATGGGGAATAAAAGAATTCTGATAGGCAGAAGTTCTGCAATATGGTTGAGTGACATTCCAGTCATGAGCGCTACCAGATGCCCGTGTAGCACAATGGAAGGCATGGAGAGGTGGCACCATGGACGCAACTTCGTCTGAGCATTTGCCATAAAAATATCTGTAAAATAATGCAAGGGAGGTAACATTCCTTCTTACTTGCAGGGGAGGTAGTTTATTTGTAATGGCAGGGTTGTTAATCATTCTAACATTTTTGTTCTAAATTTTGTCTAGTTGTTTTAATGCAACCTCTCCATATCTATTCCACAAGCATGAGCAATAATCAAGCTGTGAGCGCACATGACTCTTATAAATCACAGCTAACTGTTCGTCAGTGAAGAAGTTACGGACTCTGTACGAGTACATTAGTCCAAGTTTCTTTGAAACGGTTTTAGCAAGTGATCTAACATGAGAGGTCCAGCTGAGAGCATTGTTAAGTGAGACGCCGAGAATTTCAGTAGTTTTGGAGATGGGAATATTAGTAGTACTGAAGGTAATATATGAGTCTGGCAATATCTGTCTATTAGTAAATTGTATATATTTAGTTTTACTAGCGGTAAATGAGACAAGGTTATTTTGTCCCCATTCACTGATCATAGATAGGTCTTGAATTATGGAGATGGCTGTACTGAGTTGAGAGGTAGAAATATTAGACTTTGTAAATGGATATCTGAGTGTGAATGAACTATGTAGTGTTGAATCATCTGCATATGAGTGCATAGGATTGTGGGTGACAGATAAGAGACCATTGATATGTGTCACGAGTTGGCTCGTGACATCATTTGGTGGGAAACTGCGAACTCTAGTGAAATCCCAGTGTTATCGTTCAGTTAACCGCTTACCCGATCGGGAGTGTTTTCAAAACAATTTTTCACTGTCATAAATGATCGTCTTTGTGCGAGACGTTAGCACTTCCGCTGAGCGATTTATTTTGGGCATGTTTCGCTCATTCTAGCCGTTAGTAATGCGGCCACAGCGCTCCCCTCTTTCCCATGATTTAGTCAGTCAAGATTTGTACGCCGCGGAAGCAGGTAGTGTGTGGCAGTGTCCTTCCTCAACGACACCTAGTTCCCACCGCCGCCGTATTCCCACTTAGCTGTGATTGGCGAGAGACAGCGAGTGCAGTGTCCTTCCAGTAACGACGCCCAGTCATCCGCTTTGTCCACTTTTCTGACCAGTATTTTCTTTTCGTTTTCCTAGGCTTAAGAGTTTAGCTTTTGAATGAGCGAGTGAGTGCGATCTCCTTATTTGAATTCACTTTGAAATGTAACGTAAATTTATTCCTTTGTAATCAATAAATTTAACAGTTCTTTTCCTTTGAGCTTAATGTAATGTAAACTCGTGTTTCATTTTTCCATACTAAGCTTATTTCCCTTATAGCTCCTAGCTTGCATAAACGCTTTGCTATTCATAACTGGTACTTAGGCCAGTCTTGTATTAAGCTTAAAATCCATTGTGCCATCTAGGAGTTAATGAGTAAGCAAGCACCTGATATCATTAATAGCATTAGTTATTGATTGTCAGGGGTGGAGTCTCTTTCTCCAGAGGCCAACAGTACTAATAAACAGCATTTGTGAGTAATTAGTCTCTGCTGTGTACTGTTGAGAAAGTTTATAAATTCTCGTTCTTAGAGAATCAGCGAAGCAAGCCAGCATAAAGTAATCATTACTTGATTTTTAGCAAGACACTTCATTGTCCCTGCTCTCAGTATTATTGAAAATTATTCTTTAATATTGCATTTACTTTAGAAACCCTGTGACAATTGGCGACCTCGCCAGGATATTAACTCCTAGCTCTAAAGCTATTCACAAGATAATACTCACTTGTTCATACTTAGGTATTTATCATTAAAGTCTATAGGCACTACCTTACTGGTGATTATTGATTCATTTTTATTAATTTACATAATAGTTTTCACAGTCAGTTGTTTGTTTAATTTTCTTTCTTTACCAGTTTAATTAGATAAAACTGGTCACCACTAACCTGTGCCTCTATTCTTTATTCTCGATTATTGACATCTTTCTGTGGAAAAAATCGCAATCAGTACTGAATCGCTAGTTATTTAGATTGAGTTAGCATCATGGCAGCCAGTGTCTATGTACAGAAAGCTAAAGATATGGGCCTTACTGACCCAGAAAAAATTCAAAACTACGTCCTCTCACGGTTTAATTAAGAGCAACAACGTGAGAAAGATGCTCGTGAAGAATGCGAAAGAGAACGTGAACACGAGCGAAAACAATGCGAGGGACGTGAGAGAGAACGTGAACACGAGCGAAAACAATGCGAGGGACGTGAGAGAGAACATGAACACGAGCGAAAACAATGCGAGGAACGTGAGAGAGAACGTGAACACGAGCGAAAACAACGCGAGGAACGTGAGAGAGAACGTGAACAAGAGCGAAAACAACACGAACTCGAGTTAGAACAAGAGCGAAAATGATGCGAACTTGAGCTAGTACAAGAGCAAGAACAACGCGAATACGAGTGTGAACAACAAGACAGAGAACGAGAACACGAACGTGCCGAGCGAGAAGCACGCGAAAAACATGAACTTGAAGTGCTGAAGCTCGAGCGAGATTCCTTGGCTTCAGACAAATCTGGTGCAGCTGGCCAAAGCTCCACGAGTGTTCTCCCTGCACATGTTATGGCGACCCCACACATCAAGCTTCCCCCATACAAAGATGGCGAGCGAATCGAGCCATACATAGCTCGTTTTGAAGACATGGCTCAACTTTACCAGCTGGATGATGCAGCTAAGCGGCTTCAGTTTCTTAGCCTGTTTGAGGGCCCTGCCCTCGATATTCTCCACAGAATTCGTGGAGACAATCTCACGTATGAGATGATGAAGGCTGCACTCATCAAAACGTACAGTCTCACAGTTGACGACGCCAAGAGTCAGTTCATGAGGGCGCGTTTACAGGATAAAGAGACTGCCGTTCAGTTTCTTGACCGGTTTACTGCTTACTTAAATGAGTGGATGGAGAAAGATGAAACTCCTTCCACACGTGAGGGGATAATTGACCTTATGCTGTGCACGCAGCTAGAGAAGTCATGGCCTACTGAACTTATGGCTCAGCTTAAGATCTGCCAGGTAAGAGATGCCAGCCAAATGGTGAAGAAGGCTGACGCATTCTTTACTGCATACAAGTATCAAACTCACAAGCAGCATACCTGGAACAGAAAACCTGATAAATCTGGGAAACCATCTCAGACTGAACCCCAGCAACAAGGCTGTTCTCAGAATAATGGCCAAGGTCCAAAACCGCAGAAGGACCAGGGGCAAAACACTCAGAAACCTGAGTGGAAGAGGTACAACAGGTACCCTAACCAGCAGCAGTATCAGCTACGCAACTGACCGTCAGGACTGTCCTTTTCACCACCAGCTCAAGTGAATAGGAGGCAGGAGGCGAATGCAGCCTTCATTCCTCGGCAGCAGCACGGTGGTCACATTCCTACCAGTTTGAGTACTCCCCCACAATTCACGAGTCCCACAGCGACAGTGAACCCCCCTCCACAGATGGCCAATGCTCCATCTCCCCAGGCATTGAGTATGACCCCTCAAGTTTCTAGTTCACAGGGCACCATGTTTGCCGCATCATTTATTCAGCAGCCTAATGAGTGGCTAGCTGCTTCCTCCACAGGCCCTCCCACAGGTGACAGTGCCTTCCTTGTTCAGCCAGGGTTTGTGGGAGGCATTCCTGTGAAGGTCCTGAGAGACAATGGTTCCTCAGGTTGCTCTGTCAAGCAGAGTCTAGTTCGGCCTGAGCAGTACACAGGTCGACAGATCCATGCTAACCTTATTCATGGATCAGTGAGATTGTTCCCTGAGGCACGTATCCAGGTGGCATCTCCATTTTACACTGGTACGACACTCGCAGTTGTCATGCCAGAACCTTTATTTGACCTAATCATAGGCAATATTCCCGGTGCCAGGGATAGTTGCACTGAAGATGACGCTACTCAGACTTCGGCTGCAGTAACACGAGCCATGGCTGAGGCTCCGAACTGTGTCACCCCTGTGACCATTGAATCGCCGCAAGGTCTGATGTGCAGCCAAGTTGTTGTTCAAGAACAACATTCTGACCTGACACTTGCTGCCGTGCGAAAGAAGCAAAAGGGTAGAGTGATATAATATTCACGGGAAGGTCGAGCCAAGTTCCTTCGCAAACAAGGACAGCTCTACCGTGAGTCACAAACACCCGAGGGCGAGGTTCGACTGCAGTTTGTCGTTCCCGCCAAGTACCGCCAAGCAGCGTTAGAATGGGGTCATTGTTCAGCCTCAGGAGGTCACATGGGCAAAAGGAAGACCCAGGGCCATATCCGAGCTGACTTTTTTGAGCCAGGGATGGGACGAGACATAGATAGTTTTGTGCGTTCCTGCAATGTGTGTCCACGTAACACCAGTCAGGGACATGTCCTTCCTGTGCCGTTTGAACTCACACCCATAATCTCTGAAGCAGTTGAAAGAGAGGGCAGTGGTAACGTAGGTGCAGACCTGATCTCTCGCCTACTAACTGATGACTAATACGGGCAACTGTTGTATTCTGGGTTCCGTAAGATAGGCGTTCTCAGAGATTTGAGTAATCCAAGGACCAGCCTGGTTCCCAGTTGAAAGTGTAGACCTGACGTCTCATCCGTTGGCCCTACAGGACACAGTATGTCCAAGGCCTGTATATACATGTATACCATAAGTTAAGGGGGATGTTTGAGAACCCTGCAGAGACAGTCCGAGGCTGTGTATAAATTACCTTGTGGAACGTCTCGAGCTGTGGGCCTCTCTGAGGATTCCCGGAGAATGCACAATATCCATATGAGTGTTCACACCCACGGTGGGTGTTAAAACGTGACCTGCCCAAGATTGCGTAGCAATTCTCAGCTTCCTGTATTAGTCGTAAGTGTAGAGTTAGGTTAACCAGTAAACTGCCCATTCTAAGAAATTTGAGCAATTCAAGAACTGGCACGTTTCCTGGTTAATAATGTTAGGTTAACTAGTAAACTGCCAGTTCTAAGAGATTTGAGCAATTCAAGATCTGGCACGTTTCTTAGTTAATAAGCGTTAACCAGTAAACTATTAGGGTTCTAAGCAATTTGTGAATTCAAGAATTACGTTTCCTGGTTAATAATGACATAAGTACTGATTGCTAGGCAGAGAGAGAGAGAGAGAAATAACAGTTTTGATGCTCCACCTTAATTCCTTTTGCAGGTGCAGCTGGTGGGTGCAGCATTGCCGTGCAGATCAGCTGGTCGTCCCTGTCGCATGCTGCCGCCCCTTCTCTTCTGCCTCGTCGTCATTATTTACTATAAATTTGCATTACATGATTTTACACGTAGGTGCAGTTACACCACAACTGTCACACCTACACCGTGTATGACATACATTACGCTACATAACAATTAGTTGTTAACCCTCCCCGTCCCGACCACTTTTTGACCACTGGTACCCCCCAATCCCGACCTTTTTTCGACCCTTTTTTTTTTTTTTGCTAAAACTTTCGCTTTTGGTCAGAAACAATGGCCAGTGGCAAAGAAATTGTTCCCCGGGGTCCATAATTACCCTAACCAGGTATGCCTTGGTCCCACCTGGCCCCGTGTTCTCTGTAGGCGGTCTGAGCCTCTAACGTTTTCTATGGTATTATAAGTCTGGGAAACCAATGAAAGTAAGTAGATATGTATTTATTACAAACATAAAAACATGTGATAAAAGAGTAAATTGGATTTTATACATAAATAGAGCTGAAATAAGCATTGTACCATCGTGCAAAACGAGCAAAATCGGGCAGACTGGTCACGATGAATCGCTAACATTCGAAAATCATGATACATATCATTTTTTTTACTTACATAATACTTCTACAATAACATTATACCATTTTACATTTTATTGAACTGTTTTTACGTATTCACAGGCCTTTCGATAACATTTAGCGTAATGTTAGCGCTTATTTACGTAGTGAGTGAACTCGCTGTGACTGTTGTTTCAACTCGTATTGTGTTTTTTCTACTTACATAATACTTTCCTAATAACATTATAACTTTTCAACTTTATAAAACTGTTTTGAGATAATTTCAGGCCTTACGTAAATATTTAGCGTAATAATAGTGCATAATAACACACACGGTGAAGTCGCTATGACTACTATTTCAACTTACAACCTATTTTTGTACTTATATAATAATTCTCCACTAACATTGCACATGTTTACACTTGATATAATTGATATCACATAATTTCAGACCTTATGATTCAACTGAGCGTCATATTATCGCGTACTTACACAGTGAGTGTTATCGCGATATCATTTGTTTCATCTTACACTAGTATTCAACTTATAAATTACCTTACTACTAACATTACAACAAATTCCACTTTATATAATTCCTATCACATACTTACTGACCAGAATGTTCTACTGAGCGTAATATTTTCGCAGATTTACACAGTGGGTGTACTCGTGACATCAATTATTACAACTTACACTATTTTTCAACTTATACGTTTTATTCATGCTAACATTACACCCGTTTCCACTTTATATTCTTGCTATCACATATTTACTGACCAGAGTGTTATACTGAGCGTCATATTTTCGCAGATCTATACAGTGGGTGTAGTTTTCATATCACTTCGTTCAACTTACACTATTTCTCAACTTATACATTACTTTCCTGCAAACATTACACCCGTTTCAAGTTTATATAAGACTTGGCACATACTGACTGGCCTTACCATTATACTGAGCGTCATATCGCCATCCCACACAGTTTCAGTAGTGTAGGAAGTTATGGTACTCTCTGAAACATGGCTGAAGGCACAACGCAACATTGGTGGTGGTGGGGGAGGTGGAGAGCGGCGCCTTTCATCACTCGCACTTCTCTTCCCTCTCCCTTTTCCTTTACCCTTTCCCTTCCCTTTCCTTCCTTTCCCCACATCCTGGGGCTGTGTGGAGGAAGTTTGGGAATATTGTATGGCGAAAGATGTGCTGGGGAGTGGCTCCACCTCCTCTCCCCTAGGCCTACGTGCACCACGTGCTCGTGCTGCCTCCCTCACACCACTTCCCTTTCACCCCGCACTCCCACCACACCACTTTCGCCTTCCCCAGACAAAACACTAGGCCATACTTTATTTGCCTTCTCGCCCCACCTTCTGATCCTCGGGGTGAGATTTTTTCCTTCCCCAACCATGAGGCAACATCACGTCCTAAGCCGCTGTCATCGTCATCGTCCTCATCCTCGTCCTCATCAGAATCTCTCTCTAGGGGATGGAGAGAGGTCCATGCAGGTGTTTTGGGTGCAGGCTGGCCTTCCCTTGCCTTACAATACGTGACATACCGCTTTTTCCGGGGCGAAGGGACCTTCTCATCACTGCTTGTTATTTCCTCCTCAGGCTGCACATAATCTCGATCCACCACATCATCATCAAGTGGAGAATCACTATCTCCAGTGAAGGCATCCAGGGCGGATTGTATTTCGTCGTCTGAGAGACCTTTACGTGCCATGTGTGACCTGGGTCACGGCTAACAGTTGAGTGACCGAGACAAGGGCGAGCGCAGGTCATGCGGGGTCTGGGACGCTGCCTGCCTGGGGGCAGGTAGGGGAGGCTTGGGTACGTGGGCGAATCGAAAATCTAGCGCGAATTTTGAAAATTGTGGAAATTATGAACCTTGCAATTGCAGGACGTTGAAGTACGTCAACGGGATTGGCAGTGACATAACGTGAAGACGTGGAAGTACGTCGACGGGATGCCGCGGGTTAATGTAAATGTAGCAAACTTTTCGTTCAGTTTGACCTAAGTACAGGATTTTTCACCGTCGTCACGGAGTTTTTTCCTCAAGCTTGCTTCTATTAACGTAAATACAAGTTTTTTTTTCGCTCACTGGCGACTATGACTTTCTCATGTACTGTAGCAGGATAGCACACACACACCACAGTGTGAATCTTGTGTGATTGAGTAGGATTTATATGTATGTATATTGAAATTTTTTTCCTGGAAAAAAAATTTCAACTTTTGATTGGGCGTAATGTCACTAGTCGGCTCGTGACATCATTTGGTGGGAAACCGCGAACTCTAGTGGAATCCCAGTGTTATCGTTCAGTTAACCGCTCACCCGGTCGGGAGTGTTTTCAAAACAATTTTTCACTGTCATAAATGATCGTCTTCGTGTGAGACGTTAGCACTTCTGCTGAGCAATTTATTTTGGGGCATGTTTCGCTCATTCTAGCCGTTAGTAATGTGGCCACAGTGCTCCGCTCTTTCCCACAATTTAGTCAGTCAAGATTTGTACGCCGCGGAAGCAGGTAGTGTATGGCAGTGTCCTTCCTCAACGACACCTAGTTCCCACCGCCGTCGTATTCCCACTTAGCTGTGATTGGCAAGAGACAGCGAGTATAGTGTCCTTCCAGTAACGACGCCCAGTCATCCGCTTTGTCCACTTTTCTGACCAGTATTTTCTTTTCATTTTCCTAGGCTTACGAGTTTAGCTTTTGAGTGAGCGAGTGAGTGTGATCTCCTTATTTGAATTCACTTTGAAATGTAACGTAAATTTATTCCTTTGTAATCAATAACTTTAACAGTTCTTTTCCTTTGAGCTTAATGTAATGTAAACTTGTGTTTCATTTTTCCATACTAAGCTTATTTCCCTTATAGCTCCTAGCTTGCATAAACGCTTTGCTATTCATAACTGGTACTTAGGCCAGTCTTGTATTAAGCTTAAAATCCGTTGTGCCATCTAGGAATTAATGCATAAGCAAGAACCTGATATTATTAACAGTATTAGTTATTGATTGTCAGGGATGGAGTCACTTTCTCCAGAGGCCAACAGTACTAATAAACAGCATTTGTGAGTAATTAGTCTCTGCTGTGTACTTGAGAAAGTTTATAAATTCTCGTTCTTAGAGAATCGGCAAAGCAAGCCAGCATAAAGTAATCATTACTTGATTTTTATCAAGACAAATCATTGTCCCTGCTCTCAGTATTATTGAAAATTATTCTTTAATATTGCATTTACTTTAAAAACCCCGTGACACTATGAACCAGGAACAGGGTTGGGGCCAGAACTGATCCCTGTGGCATGCCGGCGTTGAGTGAAAATTGGAATATACAACATCTACTTTTACTCTTATTTTCCTGTCACTGAGATATGAGAAAATCAAAGGAACAAAAGACGTCAGTCCATAGCAAGGGAGTTTGGACAGCAGGGAACGGTGCCATACTCTGACGAAAGCTTTAGAAATATCAAGGGCTACAGCATGACTTTCTCCATGTAGGTCAATTGACTGATGGATGGTATGAGTTAGGAGACTGAGTATGTAAATGGTGGATCTTTTGTGGTGAAAACCATATTGTCTATCACTAATTAAGTTGTTGGATTCAAGATGTTTAACAATGCTCTTATTAAATAAAGTTTCAAATACTTTAACAAGAGAAGATGTGACTATATATATATATATATACGGTAATTATGGTAGGTGGGGGCGCTCACCATCCACTCACTCGATGTAATGCTGCTCTCGGGTGTCTGCCTTTCCCCCTCCTTTATCCTTCTATCCTTCCATCCTCTTCTGCCTATCTTTCCTTCATTCAATCCTCGTTCTTCTGCCTACAGGTGCCCTTACACGCCCTCTTGTCTTTCATCCCTTCATTCTTTCCTGTTCCTTCTGCCTGTGGCTGACTCTACACTGAGTGGCAAGCCAAATAGTTTCATGTACACCATGAAACCATTTGCTACTGTGGGTCGTAACAATATAACCAAATTCTGGCGCCTGGTGGTTTAGTGGGTAATTACGGTGCTCCAATCGGATTGAGCCGGTGAAAGTTTATATCCATGGGGTGATTGGGGTTTATTGTTCAGGTAGTGCCACTCAGGGATGAGTGAGGTTGGTCACTCTCATCTTAAATGTCAGGACAAACTTGCCTAGCTCCGGGCTCCTATGCTCCTCATGAGGCAGTACAGGATTCGATGATGAATGATGAAAAAAATGATATATACTGTATATATATATATATATATATATATATATATATATATATATATATATATATATATATATATATATATATATATATTCTTCTTCAATAATCTGGGAGACGTCATCATAGGATGTTTCTATTTTATAATCTGAGCTTTGAGAACTCAGTACATATACTTGTATAATCTTTAGGGTCTATATTTTGCACTTTCTAACTATAATCCATGCTGCTCTGTCAGATACACTCCTGAATTTTACTATATATATATATATATATATATATATATATATATATATATATATATATATATATATATATATATATACACAGTAATAATTCCTCTAATATCCGAACGCCCAATATCCGAACATCCCCACTAACTGGACATAATCGTCCCGGGATCGAATATTCCCAAAATGGTCCGAAAACAGCAAAAAAATAGAAAAAAAAAAAAGAACTTTTCCCTCTCGTAATTTGAACTTGGCGCGCGCGGCGCAGGACAGCTTTGTTGTAGCGCATCATTCCTCCAATGTCCGATAGAGCGCCCCTGCATCCTCCCTACTTTCCACCTCTCTCTCGCCGCGAGTGCACACTCGTCGTCATGGCTGCCCACGTGCTCGCTTTTGTGGTGGTTCCTTACATGCTGTAGGCACTCCTGCTGCTCTCTGGCCTCTTATTAGTGTGTGTGATGATGGCCCTGCCGCCTGAGAAGAGGAAGAGAGTGGTTTTGACTCTGGAGAAGAAACGGGAGATATTGGAGAAAGTAGATGCGTGGTGGTCTTCTTCCCGCATCCTCCGCGAGTTCAACCTGGCCTGATCTACTTTGTTCGATACCAAGAGATCCCGAGACAAACTCATGCAGTACACGGCTGACTTCTCGTTGAGAAGCAAACGCGAAGTGGAGAGGAAGGTGATGTTTACTCCCAAGTTTGCTGAAATCGACTGCTCCACGTTGATTTGGTATTGACAGCAACATGCTGCTGGTGTGATGGTACGTGGTACAGAGCTGAAGTCTGCTGCTGCTGAGAAGGTCGCCAGGCTTCACAACGCCCTAGACTTCAAGGCATCCGAGGGTTGGCTCTTCGCGTTCAAGTTACGGCATGGCCTTACCAACCGTGAAGCTCATGGCGAAGTTTTGGACGCTAACGAGGATGGAGTTGATGAGTTTCGGCACAAGGTGAAGGGCTTGATCGACAGGGAGGGCCTCACTCTCGGTCAAGTCTACAATGCTGACGAAACTGGTTTATTCTATTGCTCTTTGCCAACGAACACTCTAGCCGAGGAGACGGAGAAGCATGTACCTGGCCGCAAGCTCTCCAAGCAATGGATATCTGCTTTGTTTTGTGCCAATGCTAACAGCATGCACCGGCTTAAGCTCGTTATTGTTGGCCGTGCAAAGCAGCCTTGGTGTCTTCGTGGGGTGATGGATGTCCTTCCTGTCGTCTGATATCATTCTTTGAAGGCATGGTTTACAGCCCAGATCTTCAGAGACTGGTTCCACCACCACTTAGCCAAGGAGGTCATCATTTACCAGACGAAGACACTGGGAATCCTGTGTGACCAGGTAAAGGCCCTCCTTCTCCTTGACATTGCACCTGCCCACCCGTGCGACAAGGACTTGGTGGCTGAGAATGGCCGGATTAGGTGCATGTTTCTGCCACCTAATACGACTGCTCTCATCCAACCAATGGACCAAGGAGTGATCGTGGCAACAAAGCGCCTATAACGACAGAAGTTCCTGGACGAGGTGATGGTTGTTCTCGAGGACGAGGACGAGCACAGGGAGGGACGGGACACACGAGGCCAGCGGACTTTGGAAAACCTTCGCCGCTACAACATCAAGTCTGCAATCTACAACTGGGCCAGTGCATGGAAGGAAGTCCCTATCAAGACTCTAGAAAATGGTTGGTCTCGTCTGCTTCTCGGAACGGATGTGGAGTATGATTTTCTAGGGTTTGACGTGGATGACTTCCATGCACGGCTACATACGCATGGCGACGATGTTGATGTGGACGATGTGCATGAGTGGTTGGATGACGACGAGGGCGATCCTGGGTATCAGACATTGTCTGATATCGAGATCGCATCTTCAGTTGCAGGTGTCAGGACCCAGCTTGAAGATTCCAACGAGGACGGCGACGATGATGCGGACTCCTCTCAGCATGACACTACTCCAGCCATCCCCAAGCTGAGCCACTCCGGGAACACCTAGAGTTCGTTCTCGACTACCTGGAACACCTGGACTGCAACAGGGAGATGGGACCCTTGGGACTTGTGGAGGAAGTGCATGCTTTCAGGCAGCGCATCATCAATCGTCAGAATCGTTGGTCCTTGCGTCAATCAACCATTGACAGTTTTTTCAGGCCCGTGACCCCCGCTGTGCCCAGCCCTGGCTCCACATCATTGCCTCCCCAAGACAGGCCCTCATGCTCCGAGCCACAGCCCAGCACATCAGCCACGGTGGAGTCACCGCTCGACGTGAGTTTGCGTCTATCTTCAGAGTCGTCTGCAGTGGGTATGCCATCACCACGACCCAGCGACGCACTCCTAGGTCACCTGCCAGTGATACTCTTGTACTCTGACAGTGATTAAACAGCAAGAACTTCTCCACTAGACCACACGGGAATTTACAGTGTTGTGCAGTGAAATAAACAGTGTGTTGTGTTAAGGATTTACAGTTGTGAGTGAGAAGACAAATTTGGAACAAAATTTAACGTAAATGGACTTGTTTGTTTTTGCTTTAGAAAATGGTTAGAAGAGTGGGAAAAGTTAAAGTGCAGAATGCAACACTTAGTAAGTTACAATGGAGCATAAGTTAGACAAGAGTGCGCACTGTGAAGAGAACGGACTTCTGAGTGCGATTGACTAAGTTCAGTGCAAGACTTCATGAACAGTGTACTGGAAGTGCTTCAGGAAATCCTTCTTACTGTCAGAGTCTGAGAGGAGGTGGTTATTCATCGAGATGGCCATGGACTTGCTGTAAGTAGGCAGAATGTTTCATACTGTACTTTTTTCCATACTATACTTACCTCAAACACCTCATTTCACTCTTTAATGTCCTTTATTGGTGTGAATAGGGTGTTAGGAGTTATGCATGTGCAGTAGGAAGGTGTTTTTCTGAGTTAGGCTAGGTTAGGGTCCATAAGTACCAGTCCAGGAGCCAGTAACCAGAATGTTTAATATTGTATGAACCTACCTCAAAACCCTCATTTTATGCTTCTTTTGTATTTACTTCAGTCATTTATGTGCCTTATTGGTGTGATTTGGGTCTTAAATAGGTGCTATGCATGTCCAGAGGGAGTTGTATAGGTGTTTCTCTGAGTTAGGGTCCATAAGTACAAGTCCATAAGCTGGGACCCAATATCCGGACAGGCTCACTATCCGGACCTGCCTATGGCCCTATTACGTCGGATATTGGAGGGATTACTGGTATATATATATATATATATATATTTATATATATATATATATATATATATATATATATATATATATATATATATATACATATATATATATATATATATATATATATATATATATATCTATATATATATATATATATATATATATATATATATATATATATATATATAGATCTCACATGGGCAGGATCCCATTACTCCCTGATGCGTAAGTGAGTGGCGGATAGGGGAAGGCCTTGTAGGTATATGAGGTACAGCCTTGGACGGTGGAGACCATGGTATCCCCTATAGATATATAGGGCTCCACCGAAAATACTGAATTTCGTGGCACAAAAAAATTGCATCTCACAAGAAATTGTGCGTCAGGAAGGTGAGATTATTTTCCACAATCCTCTCAACCAAACATGAAATATATTGCAAATTATTTGAAGGGCATTCCTGCTGGATCATCGTGTACTAAACGTCCAACCTCACTGCCTCCTGAGCTTTCGGGCAGCGTTCCACAAAAAGTGAGCAGATACTGTGTCTTAAAATTAGAGACTGGGATATTAAGCAATATCCTTGAACTTTACATACAGTGTAAGCAGCCACACAGAAGATTAGAAAACATTAGTTGGGATATTGTAGGTTTGAGTGAGATCTCTAGTAAAGAAGAAAAAATAAATCAGCTCGAAGGCAGCATCCACCTATTTTACTGCAGAGGAAAGGAAAATGAAAGAGTTAGTGGTGAAGGATTTCTAATTAACAGAAATCTTGCAGACAACATTGTTAAATTCAGCAGTGTATCTGGCAGCACAGCATGGATTGTAGTTAGAGTGTGCAAAATATATATACATCCTAAAGGTTATATAAGTATATGTACTGACTTCTCAAAGCTCAGATTATGAAATAAAAGCATTCTATGATAATATCTCCCAGATTATGGAAGAAGAATAGACCACATGTACTATACTCACGGGAGACTACAATGCAAAAATTGGCAAATCAAACAAATGGAGGAGCATGTATGGGAAAATTTGGAGTGGGAAAAAGGAATGAAAGAGAGGAAATGGTTGTACATTTTCCTGAAATGTATAACATGAGGATAATGAACACTTTCTTTCACAAACGAAAAGGAAGAAAACGGACCTGGAAAAGTCAAAATGGAGAAACAAAGAAAGAAATCGACCTCATTATCGCAGATCAGAATAACATGATCACAAATGTCACAGCTATCAACAAAGTAAATATAGGAAGTATCCATAGAAGGCTGGGTTGCACGGCCAGATTCAATTTCCGAAGGGAAAACAAGGTGATTAAAAATAAAAATATATGCCCAATACAAATAAAGAAAAGCAGCCTTTCAGTTGGAAATAACGAACAGATTTCAGGCTATAAATAATGTTGAATGTGACACTGATGAGTTCAGTGACAAACAAAAGTTCTAAGAGAATCAGCGGGGGTAGTAGGGAAACCTAATACAACCAAAGCCAAGAAGTATTCGGAAAAGACACTCTAGCTCATGAAAAAAAAAAAAAAAATGAAATGAAAGCAAAAACAAAGAAAGATGAAATGGAATGAGCAAAATTGTGTGTATCAACAAAAGACAAAGAGAAGAAAAAAGAAAGAGAAACGTGGATCAGATCAAAGGAACCATCAAAAAAGGAAAAAAAGGTTGAAGCAGGTCCGAAGTAAAATGGCACTTGGAAAACAAAGAATTATATCGTTGAGAGACAAGAATGAATGGTGAATAGAGTTGATTTTTACAAAGAACTGTATGCATCAAGGACAGTAGGCTACAGTTTGTCTCTATAAAGATATTGAGTAATGGAATTTCATGGAGTTAATGACAGGAATAATCTTATCTCCTGAAAGAATCTGAATGACTGACAGAGGTACAGTCTGCTTGAAGCAATTATGGCTCCAACCGTATGCGAAAGAATAGCCTACTTGTTAGGTTACGAAAATAATAGGCGTGTTCACTCACACATCTCGGTATTTTTTTCCTTATCTCAAATGTCATCAACTTATTTCTTTTAGGTTAACCCCCTCATTAAGATTAAGGTTTCGTAGTACATGCTCTCAATCTCGATACGTGCTTATTCAGCACAGGAAAACTTTTTCACACGGAAGAGATCATGGAAGATGCTTCCGTACCACTTTACTACGAGGATCTCTTCTCAACTCTGTACAATCATCTACCGGAAGCAAGAATAAAACACCAACTTATCGTGTTTGTGTTTCGCCGACATGGGGTACGGCCAATTCTGTCTCCGACAAGAAAACTTAGTTTTCACAGACAAAGATGCAGTACAGTCGTCATCGTAAAGGTTCATTGAGACAGCCTTACAATGTTGGATTAGAAACTAGGCTACTTACATGAACTTCTTCACAATGTCTCCTTAAAGCTTATTAAAATCCCCTGAAGGCGGCAACAATAAAGCAGTGTCACTGCAATGCTGTATTGTTTCTGAGCATTTAGTGTTTATGTGTTTATCACAGTAAAAAAAAAAAAAAAAAAAAATCTGCATTTTGCACAATATATGCCAGATGCATTAAAAAATGAGTTGCAGTTACTGTTTCTTCCATTAATCACTGGCTCTTATCCTCCTCCGTTTCATTAACTGATATACTGCCCGTAAGTCGGACTTAAACTAATACACTTCCATTATTAATCTTAACTTCATTAAAATTCAAGTTCAGTATGTTGCATGTATGCGTTCCATTTTTTTTTTCATAATCAAGAAGGTCGGACAGTTGATTCTGTTGTGCAGTATAATTATCATTTACAGATGTGGACAACACTGTGCTTTTCCTGGTTTTATCTCACATCCTCCAGCATGTCTGTGTGGAAACGGAATGAATATCATGAGTGTTGCACATTTTCATCATCAGTGAGATTTAGACGCTTTATTTCGGTTTCTAAAGGTCTGTTTTAACCCCAGTATTAGAAGCCAGGATAAGATAGGAAAAATATAATCGTAATAAGTGGATTCAGACCGAGGGTTGAATGGAATTATCTTGCATTGGCCAGATTTAAGGATATTACAGATGGTCCCCTACTTAATGGGCAAAATGAGTAACGTTGCATGAAAACTGCATATAAATCTGTCTCAAAAGTAGTACTGTTTAAAAATGTATTTTCTTATAAGCGCAGCAACAGAAAACAAGTAATGGAGGGGACTGAAATATCCACTTATATTTTGATAAATAAAGATGTCGAACAAACAGACTAAGATAAGACGACAATACTACAAAAAAAAAAAAAAAAAAAGGATGAAGATATGAAGTCCTTCCCCTTTCAGTATCGGAGGTAAAATCGATATCCAAAGAACATATCTGAAAGCTAACAAACTGCTCCAAACATTCAAAGAATTGGATGTTCCATCTAAGCACATACAGATACATTTATCTCCCCAGATGCGGTCGAGGAAAGGTAATAAATAGAACATCCCTGTTCACCACAACGGCCACTGCGGAACCTTGCAGGTGATCTGAGAGTGGGAGTGGAGAGGGGTACATGATCCGGACTGCTCCTCCTAATGACGTTTCCAAACTTTAGGGAACCAAAATATGATCACAGCAGCGAGACGGTGGTTTTCAGGGCCCACATCAGTCATTGTAGTCTTGCATGAGCTTAAACCAAAGTCAGGTTTAGCAGGCGTATGATGTTCCTAAAGATCAACCTTTTCATTACCAGCACAACCCAAATTTGTTTTTACCACCCGTGTTGCGAAGCCAGCAGGGAGGTAATGTTTTCAGTTGTTATGTTGGCTAGCTGGCTTTATTTGTGTGTGGGTTAACAAGATAACTCAAGAAAGGCTTGAGCCATCAACATGAAACTTTCAAGGTATCAAAATATGACCAACATCTTGGAAGAATTCGAAAATGGGCACCCGGAGTCAAGATCAAGGTCACCAAAATGGTTGCCAAAGGTCATCTATATCTATCTATCTATCTATCTATCTATCTATATATATATATATATATATATATATATATATATATATATATATATATATGTTACATAGCCTATGATTTCATCATCCTTTGTGTAATTCTAACGTACAGTATGCTGCATGTTTGATCACGAGCGTGTTCTACCTCACTCCCCCCCTCCTCCCTTACAGTAGAGTAAGTCGTTCTTTCTGTTGTTCAGAGCAGGATTGTCAACTCTTTGTCCCCATGGCTTCATTTGCGCGTCCTTCTTACAAGTTGTATCAAGCTCTGCCGGCCCCTATATAATGAGCTCAGTTTCTGCATTAATTGCCACTTAGATCTACTCCTCATTTTGTTCACATCTCTGTCCTCCCCTGTACAGTTGTTATTATTGTGAGTGCTCAGGAAGTCTTCAACCATCTAGCAGCTGTGTAATTTGAGTATAACTGTTATTGCATTTTTTCTTGTACTGTGTAGCATAAGGTGTTAATTCTTAGGCCTAGTAAGGTTTTTATGATTGATGTAGTTTGAATGTCAGTCATTATTAATAATATTTTGTATCTGTAATAATATATCTTGCATTCACTGAGTATTATCTGGTATTTTCATTTTATCAGGGCTGACTTAGATAAATTTACTCTTGCTAATTTCGTGTTAATAGAGGCTATTCCAGTTAAGCATATATTTAACCTGTTTTTTGCCATTACATTATCCTTATGAGTCCTGAATGTTTTGTTGTTAGTTTGAGCATTAAACTTTAACTTGTAATTTTCCCTAACTCTTTTGTTTTGAACCTGGAACTTTGCGGGATAGTTTTCTCTGTTCCGTAACATAAATTTGGCGACCTCTTATCAGGATATTCAGGATATTATCATAAGGATATTGTTTGATATTTTGTGACTGTGATTTATTCATGATGTCTACTATTACTACGCTTAATGAAGCCAAAGATTTTTTTGTCAAATGTGCAAACAGTGTGTGACGTAGAAAACAGAACAAAGAATAAACTTAAGCTTGTTGCTCAACAATTGGGAATTGCTGTTCGCTCTCATCATTTTAAAGATCAAATTGTTGACATGATTAATGAAAGCTTGTTTAATGTAACTCCTCCAAATGAGCAAACGCAGATTGAATTAGCTAAGTTACAGCTAGCCCTGCAGGAGGCTCGTGTTAAGGAGGCTGAATTTCAGGCAAATGCTAAGGAGGCTGAGTTTCAGGCACGTGCTAAGGAGGCTGAATCTCAGGCTCGTATTCAGGAGGCACAAATTGAAATTGCTAGGATTCAGGCAGACCATGAGTATATATCGCATGAAACAAGGTGGAACTGGATCATCTAGCTCTGATGATTCTGATGTGGCTAAAAATGTTAAACTTGTCCCTCCTTTTAATGAATCTGATTTAACAAAGTATTTTCAGTTGTTTGAGAGGGTAGCTACAGGTTTTAATTGGCCAAAAAAGTATTGGCCAGTATTCCCTCAAACTGTTCTCACCGGTAAAGCTCAAGTAACTTATGCATCTTTGCCACAGGATCAATCTGATAATTATGATGTAGTTAAGAGCTTAATTCTTAAGGCCTATGAGCTTGTTCCTGAAGCCTATAGAGTAAAATTTAGGACAACTTATAAGCAAGATAAGCAATACCATGTTGAGTATGCAAAAATCAAAGAAGATCTGTTAGAGCAGTGGTTAAATTCTAAGAATGTGGGTTCTGATTTTGACAAATTTAAGCAGATGATTTTGCTGGAGGATTTCAAAAGGTGTATTAGTAAAGATGTAAGCCTATATCTTGATGAGAAAAGAATAGATAATTTGTCTGATGCTGCAGTTTTAGCTGATGAATATGTTCTCACTCACAAGAGATATTCTAAAGAAAAAGGGAAAGCTGAGAGTAAGCACGTTGCCTCTACTCAGAGTACAGGTAACAGGAAAGAGAATAAAGATGATGTTTCTCAGGAAGTAAATACCAGCTCCACCTCTAGATTTCAGAAAAGTAAATGTACTTATTGTAGTAAGTTTGGTCATACTACGGAGAAATGTTTCAGGAGACAGCGTGATGTGAACAAAAAGGAGTCTCTAAATATTCAGTCAATTGGTCTAGTGTCCACCCTTGAGAGTACCCAGAATTCTTTAACTGAGTTAACTGAACCTGCTTTGAGGGGTAAATTAAATTCTCATGATGAAGCTCCTCTTTTGAGCAGTAACGTGGGTGACACTCTCAAGAGTTCATGTGCTAATTTCCTGTCTGATGGTTTTGTCAGTCCTCTGGACAGTAATGACAGGAAATCAGTTAAAATATATCGTGATACAGGTGCTTGCCAATCCCTTATGCTGACCAGTGTTCTAGGCTCTAATGTTAATTCCTCTGATGAAACTGTAATCTTACAAGGTGTAGGGAATAATTACTTCTCTGTCCCTCTGTGCAGAGTGAATTTAGAGTCTGGTTTTGTTAATGGTTCCGTTATGGTTGGGTTGGTTGAGACACTCCCAATGTCAGGTGTAACTTTCTTACTTGGAAATGATATTGGTGGAAGTCAAGTGTGTCCAGCTCCTCAGTTGTCTGGTGAGCCAGTGGCTGCGACTCAGGATTGTGATGTCCCTGATGTGTTCCCTGCATGTGCTGTCACTAGGGCTAAGTCTAAAGTTACTGGTGACTTAGAGGATAATGATGATGATGATGTTATCATAGCTTACACTTTTCTTGCTAATTTGGACCACTCACCAGATGAGGCAGTGCCCCGTAGTGTTGATAATTTGTCTCGTCAAGAGTTGGTTGAGTTGCAGGTTGCTGACCCTGAGTTGAAAGGTCTAGCTAACTCTGCTTGCAGTGAGGAAGAGTCAGCTGGTGCTTCTACTTGTTATTATATAAAGTCAGGAGTACTTATGAGGAAGTGGAGACCCCCAACAGCATCAGCCGACTGTGAATGGGAGGTTGTACATCAAGTTGTCATCTCTCGTGTTTGTAGGCAGGATATCATTAGAGTGGCTCGTGATTCCAGTTTGGCAGGACACCTTGGAGTGAGGAAGACTATGGCACCCATTTTGAAACACTTCTACTGGCCAGGTATGTTCAGGGATGTTTCCTGGTATTGTAAGTCTTGTCACACCTGTCAAGTTGTGGGGAAGTGTAATCAGACCGAAAAGGTTGCACCTCTAGTTCCCATTCCTCCTTTTGAGGCGCCATTCACCCGTGTGTTGGTGGATATTGTGGGCCCTCTTCCTAAGACTTCTTCAGGATTTTCTTATGTGTTGACCCTGATTGATATGGCTACTCGTTATCCTGAAGCCATTTCACTTAGAAATATCTCAGCAAAGAACGTGGTTAAGGAAATGCTTGGGTTCTTCACAAAGTTTGGCCTGCCCAAGGAGGTACAGTCAGACCGGGGAAGCAATTTCATGTCAAATGTTTTCAAGCAGTCTCTGAAAGAGTTGGGCATCACCCAGATCACGTCTTCAGCTTACCATCCCCAGACTCAAGGAGAGTTGGAGAGATATCATCAAACACTCAAATCGATGCTCAAGAAATACTGTTTGGAACATCAGAAAGACTGGGATAAAGGTCTTCCATTCGTTGTGTTTGCCGCAAGAGAATCTTCAAATGAATCACTGGGCTTCTCACCTTTTGAACTACTGTTTGGCCATGAAGTAAGAGGACCCCTTAAGCTACTCAAGGAATGCTGGCTGTCGGAGGAAGATGACATCAACCTGCTGGAGTATGTGATGAAGTTCAAAGAACGGCTGTCCACTGCTTTACAGCTGGCGAGAGAGAATTTAGGAGCTGCTCAGAAGATGAAGACTTGGTATGATAAGAAGTCCAGGTTACGCCACTTTCAGCCAGGAGATCAGGTTTTGATTCTGCTACCGGTGCATGGGCAACCTCTTCAAGCCAAGTTTAGTGGTCTTTAGTTCGTGGAGAAGAAACTCAGTGATGTCAACTATGTCATCGCCACACCAGATTGTAGAAAGAACAAGCAACTTTGTCACATCAACATGCTAAAGTTGTATCACAGGCGGGACAAAAATAACCCAGTCTGCACTGTAGCTGTTCCACCCGAGTCTGCAAGTGAACCTCTCCCATGCAGTATGAGCCTGAGTGATAGTTTGGGGAAGAATCCTGATATCATGAATGATCTCCAGACTAAGCTTTCTCATCTACCTCCCGAGGAAAGGCAGGAGTTTTCGGCATTACTGCAGGAGTACCCGCAAGTGTTCCGTGCCACTCCAGGAAGAACCACTGTGTTGATGCATGATGTCGATGTTGGAGACGCAAAGCCAATTAAAATGCCTCCTTACCGTGTGAACCCAGTGAAAGTTCCTCTCATCAAGAAGGAGCTTGGCTTCCTGTTGGACCACAAGATGATTGAGCCCTGTCAGAGCGAGTGGAGTTCTCCTGTCACTCTAGTCCCTAAACTAGGTGGGTCACAGCGGCTTTGCATCGACTACAGACGTATTAATCAGATAACCAAAACAGACACTTACCCTCTCCCTCGTATGGAAGATTGCATAGACAAGATCGGAAAGGCTAGGTATATAAGTAAGTTTGATTTGTTAAAGGGATACTGGCAAGTACCTATGACTGAACGTGCTAGGGAGATCTCATGTTTTGTAACACTAGGAACGACTTTTGCATGTTCTGTAATGCCATATGGTATGAAGAATGCACCAGCCACATTTCAGAAGCTCATGAATGTTGTAACAGAGGGTTTGGCAGGGTGTGTTGTTTATATTGATGATGTATTAATCTTCAGTGACAACTGGAAAGATCACCTATGCCATGTCAGTAAATTTCTTGAGTGTTTGGTTCAGGCTAATCTTGTAGCTAATTTATCAAAGTGTGAGTTTGGTCAAGCTAAAGTTCAGTACCTTGGGTACGTAATTGGTGATGGACATGTTGCACCACCAGGAGCTAAGGTTCAGGTTATAAGTGATCTTCCCAGACCTAAAAGTAGGAAAGAGCTACAAAGATTTTTGGGAATGGTAGGTTATTACCGGAGATTTGTTCTTAACTTTTCAGTTCTTGTATCACCACTTACAGACCTACTGAAAAAGGGAGTTAAATTTGTCTGGACCGATAACTGTGATTCCTGTTTCAGCAAACTTAAAGCTATCCTATTAAGTCAGCCAGTGCTCGCTACTCCAAATTTTGCTAAGCCTTTTAAGATGGCTGTTGACGCAAGTGATACAGGAGCTGGGGCTGTTTTGCTGCAAGAGGATGATCAGGGTATTGAACACCATGTATCTTATTACAGTAAGAAGTTCACTCCACCTCAAAAGAACTACTCAGCTATTGAGAAAGAGCTTTTGGCCTTGATTTTGGGTTTACAGCATTTTTCATTTTATTTGTGTTCTGGTTTTGACCCCATAGTCATTTATACCGATCATAACCCACTGAAATTCCTTAGAAAGTTTAAAGATAAAAATCAGAGATTGACAAGATGGGGTCTACTTCTTCAGGAGTATTCATTAGACCTACAACATGTCAAGGGGAAAGAAAATGTTATTGCAGATTGCTTATCTAGACTTTAGACAGATTGTTTTAGAGTAATAAGAAATTTCCTTTGTAAATATCTTTTTCTTTGTGGGGAGGTGTTACATAGCCTATGATTTCATCATCCTTTGTGTAATTCTAACGTACAGTATGCTGCATGTTTGATCACGAGCGTGTTCTACCTCACTCCCCCTCTCCTCCCTTATAGCAGAGTAAGTCATTCTTTCTGTTGTTCAGAGCAGGTTTGTCAACTCTTTGTCCCCATGGCTTCATTTGCGCGTCCTTCTTACAAGTTGTATCAAGCTCTGCCGGCCCCTATATAATGAGCTCAGTCTCTGCATTAATTGCCACTTAGATCTACTCCTCATTTTGTTCACATCTCTGTCCTCCCCTGTACAGTTGTTATTATTGTGAGTGCTCAGGAAGTCTCCAACCATTTAGCAGCTTTGTAATTTGAGTATAACTGTTATTGCATTTTTTCTTGTATTGTGTACCATAAGGTGTTAATTCTTAGGCCTAGTAAGGTTTTTGTGATTTATGTAAAGTTTGGATGTCAGTCATTATTAATAATATTTTGTTTCTGTAATAATATATCTTGCATTCACTGAGTATTAGCTGGTATTTTCATTTTATCAGGGCTGACTTAGATAAATTTACTCTTGCTAATTTCGTGTTAATAGAGGCTATTGCAGTTAACCATATATTTAACCTGTTTTTTGCCATTACATTATCCTTATGAGTCCTGAATGTTTTGTTGTTAGTTTGAGCATTAAACTTTAACTTGTAATTTTCCCTAACTCTTTTGTTTTGAACCTGGAACTTTGCGGGACAGTTTTCTCTGTTCCATAACAATATATATATATATATATATATATATATATATATATATATATATATATATATATATATATACTGTATGTATCAGTAAGGGACTCCACAGCAGATAAAGAGTTACAAAAACCCACACGGTTAAAACAGCAATTACTGTGTCTTGAGATGAGCAGATGTCAATAAGAATGTTACTTGAAGGTTGTTGTAGAAAATGTTGTTTACAGATTAAAACAGAGGTATACCGTTTTCCTAGTCTCTGCCGTATTTGATGTTAATGATCAGCCAGTTATCAATTTTTTTATAGTAGTTTATGCTCTACATAGAAAAAGTAGACCTGAATAAAATATACGTACGTTTGATTTTTTTTTTTTTTTTACCTGGGGAGTTTATTAGTTATACGAGAGGTAATACTGGTTTACAAGTGCTCGTGGGCCCTTCGGGCCCGAGTAGACTCGATTTCTAAAAGTCCCGGTACCGAATGAACTGTTTTCCGAACCAAACTTTGATCGCTCTGAACTCTAATAAAAAATCATCAATCGAGATAAGTCCAAGTTTTTCGACATCAGGGAATTTCTGCGATTTTCATGCCAATTTTGGTGCACCCGGACGCCTCCGTACCAAAGAAAGGCGACCTCACCTCGCTTCGGGAATGGAACCCAAGTTGTCCGAACGCAAGTCAGAGATAGTAGCCACTCGGCCACGGCAACCGACCGGGCGCCGGGAGCGGCGTTTATTTGTCAAAATTTTATCGTTCATCAAATATAGTAGAAGTTTTTCAGTCGTGAGGGAACCAAGTTTTTTCACAGCAGCGAATTTTTTGCGGCTTTTGGGCCAATTTTGGTGCAATTTGAATGTGTAGTTTCGGCTGCCCAAAACACACACACACACACACACACACACACACACGGCTACTGCTTTAGTATATTAGATCTATCTTTCAAGATAATCGTACATTATTCGCATTACACTGATATTAATCTTAACCAGCATGACAAGTACAGGAAAAATTCTCACGCTGTCCCTGAAAGTAATGATCGTTTTCATGGATGCGAGTGAAAATAGCTTATGATTTGAATACATCGAAGGTCATGTCACGGATTTGGTTGCCCTCTCATGATCGGGAAAACTGTACTGTTTTATTCCAAGTAATCCCAAATGATTCTGCTTAGTTGAGAGTGAATCATAGGGGCTTGAGTCTTACTAGTGTTATGCGTGTAAGGGACGACTTCATTTTATTGTAGTTATCACCAGACGAGTTTATTCGTAGTTATCACCAGACGAGTTTATTCAGCTCAGAGTGACTTATGATCGCCAGAGTATAAAGATTCGGTGAAAAGAGGATGTGGTTTGTAAGAAGTATCAAATATGGAAATGTGTGAGCTCCGGATAATTGTGTCAAATGTAGAGGACATATCCAATGTATTTGTCAGACTTGTTGGGAAGAAGAAACAATGCAAACTGTTCTGTCCCTAATCAGTAAACAAAATCCTTTAGTTTTCGGTAAAGAAATTGCTGTGGGACGGAAAGCTCTATTGCTACTATTCTTACAATATATAGCAGGGCAATAAATATAACTGTCACGTGTTGACCTCATCATTGTGATATTGGTCATAGTAGAACACACTTTCCATAGCATCATGACAGAATGAGACAATACTACGATTCTGCAGCCTTTCCGTAACCCATTTTCGTGGCTAGCCTCATATTCCAGTGCTAATACTGTATCTTCCGACAGTTCAAAATTCAAAATGGATCAATGGTATTTTAGATCAAGTTGAAACAGAGTACAGGAAAAGATTACCAAAAAAAATACAACAAAATAAAACAACAAGGTTGTACTTTTAGGATTAGAGCATAACGGTGAGTGGATGCCAGCCCCAGCGTCCACTGGTGCCGCCATTTCTCTCCTGTTTCACTCGGAATGAAGATTGCTCGCCGTCCAGTGACCTGTACCACATACCACTCGGCCCACACGGACGGTACACACACAGAACAACTATCACCACCTGTTTTTACTCCTAGTCTACAAACTGAAAAAAAAAAAAAAATCCGAATACACACACAAAAAAAAAAAATGGATTACCGATATGACCTGGAACAAACAGAACACTATAAACTTTCGAATACCATTATATGAAAAAAATCTCACTTTTAAAATCTCTACACAGAGTTAACTTCCTGAGTCACAGGGCGTCTTTCTAATCAAATTCTGGCAATCCCCAGAAAATTTTCTCCAATTTAAGAACGGTCACAGGAGAAACACCTCTCTGACCGAACCGGTTAGAAACAGACTTCATTATCCTTAAATCATCATATCTGCTTCAGCCTGGCTACCACCACATTATTTTACTCAACATGCAGATATCTTTAATTAAATTAGTCCCCTCCTCATATGAGCGCAGGTGCATAAAAATGAAAAGATGAAAAGCAGCTCAGAGGCTTGGTCTGCTTCAAGCATTTATCACAAAACTAACTTTCATTCACCAGAACTCTAAGCTTTACAGTAGCAGGCTGGAGAAAATGTACTGTATATGTGCCATCTAGTGCTTCGTTCAAATTGGCTGTAGCCCGTAGGCCACCCTGTTCTTTGTATATAAAAAAAAAAAAAAAGTGATCGAATTCGGCAATGTTGCCAGTAAAACTATATTGTGTAGTTATTTCCGGCAAGACTCAACCAGTTCAGCCCGAGGACATAATTTGCTCGTATATTTCAATATTATTCACCTCCTCACAGACTTTTCGAAATGGAAGGGTTACATTCAGCCTTCAATAGCCCTTTCATTAACATTTGGTTCTGATTATATGAAGTCAGTCATCATGTAGCACAAAATTAATTTTAAAATACATCGTCAGAGTGAAAAGAATACACGAAAACTGAGTAAGAGAGTGGAGGTACCCAAACCTGCAATGGTCCAGTACTGAACACTGATGGTTAATTCTTCCATTCTTGTAATGCTGCTGAGCAGTTACTGAAAGAACGAGAAGCGTGACACTGCACTGTGAACCACAGTAAAACTTCTGGCAGCGCATTTTTTCCGACTTCACAGTGGAATTAATGGCTTGTTCCCTGAGGCCCAGCAGTCCTCCTACGTGCTACACACCGCCATTAATCACCACTTCTAATACCCACCATCAATACTGAATGCATGCTAGGACAATCTCATTCATGATTACTGTGATGATATTATTGGGAGAGTTTTGGTGACAACAGCGAGGTCTTGTCTAGGATTACTAAAGTCTGTTTTAATGAAATTCAAATAAACAGGCTTTTCCTTGCCCCAGTCAAAGATAGAGCGTGTCCTTTCAGACAACTAATCACTGCTCTGATCATCTGACCATGCACCATCCCTCCAGCAACCATCCGCCTCAGTCTAGAGAAAATAAGAGTTAGGTATGGCCGACCCGGACACTGAAAGCCACATCAAGGGACCAAACAGCTGCCAGAGACACAGGAATCCAACGCAACCCACTGTGATCACTGAACCTGCGGATGCCAGAGATACTGCACAGGCTGTGTGGCGCGGCTGGGGATGTGCCACACCCACCTGCCAGGAAACTAACGAAAATTAATACACAAGGACTTGTTCTGGTCAGTTGAGGAGGCTCAGTAGCATTTGCTATTACTTTTGCAAACACTCCGATATTAAAGATACGTAAGTAGAGCAAGAGGCCGGGGTGATTTAATTGCCGGAAGTGACCAGGTGTTTGGTTGTTATTTTTAGAGTATACTTTGGGCCACCAGAAAAGCCATTCCTTAAATGTACCCAGCGATGGACAAGGTCATGAGGTCAGGTCAAAGGTAAAATAGTCACAAAAAAAAGTCATAATTTTATTCCAATTAACACTGCTCCCTTATAAATAAAGATATCGAAATGGGACTCGTTGCATTTTAAAGCATGATGACATTTCTTTCTTTGATTCCTAAGTAAGTGAAATACTTGGGAACGGTATTTCACTTTGAAAAATTGATATGAATATCAGAGATAGTCAATACTTTTATGTTCGTAAAGATATAATAGGCTGTACTTTTCTTAGAGTTCAACCTATATGCGTGTAATTTTGTCAGTTTACAGAGTATTTATTTGCTGACAAGCTGATTTTTTTCGAAATGAATTCCTTGAGTTGTCTGTGTATGCCAGCGCAAACAGTGAAGAAGAGTTGGTGCGTGGGTTGAGGCTGCCAATCCAAACTAGCTCGACGCTGTGTTAGTGCAGATGACCACAAGTTCTGAGTCTTTATGGAAGTTAATTAATACATTATCCAAGTGCTTCATTAACACAACTAAATTTTGCAAAGAAAAAGCTACTTGTACTTCAATACATAAATTCACATATACAAACTGCATGTATTCTAAATATTTTTAGATTACTCTCACGTGAGACTTATAAGTGTTCACTAATTATTTCAGAAGTATATACAGTTATATAATATTTTGCAGTATCAATATCTTCATCAGACGAAGCACTGCATTTGACCTATTCATCATCATCATCATCATCATCATCATTAAATGAAGTGTCTCTTTCAAATACATCACCGAGATTCTCGGGATACTGTGGGCCTTCAAGCCAAACGATCTCCATTCCTGTCTCATCTGTAATTAGCCATCCGTGGTGGTGTGCTGAGTATTCAAATGGACTACGATTCCATGCATTTCTCCATACATGTGCAACAGAGTTTGTCCTCCTGATCCTTTGCTGATGAAACTCTTTGCAGGATAACTAGATTTAATCTTATTCATTGGACATTCTTCATTTTGAGGGGAGTAAAGTCTTGAAAAAAATGAATCTATCATTATTCACATTTGTTTCATTGTGGACTCCATACATACCACAATCAAATTCCTCTAGGACTGCAGAGACCTTAGGTTTCACATTTTCACTCGTTTCTAGTTTACTAAATGCTGCTGTGTATTGAGCGTTCTTAAGCATTAGACCATACGAAACATTAGGCTTTACGAAGAAATGAAGCAGTGTAGTCACTCCCAGTGAATGCACTGAAGCCTAGGATAGCAGAACACATTACTGGTGTCAGTGTCTGGACTAGTACTGAAATGTTGATCAAGCGTCCTGTGTTGGTTGAAGTTGAGCCTGTATCCATCCAGATGGTAACATTCAAATTGCTCACATGATGAAGCAGTAAAATAAAGACTTACTCAACTACGTACAACTACAGTCAGTAAATTGTCGTGGTTTTGTTTTCCAATAAAATCAGCATGGAAGATTATTCTGGTGTTTGCCTCCTCATGCTCATTTTTCAGGGCCTTCACTTCCTGCAGTTCCGTAGCTCCATCTGTACAAGTAACAAATGTTGTCAAAGGCGAAATAAACTGTATGACCTTCTAAAACACTGATTATGATGGCCCAATGTATACTCTTTCTAAAAATAACAACCAAACACCTGGTCGCTTCCGGCAATTAAATCATCCCGGGCTCTTAGTCTAAAAGGTTTATTCGTCCATTCGTTCACCATCTAAGCCTGTGTTGCCCCATGAGGAGCATAGGAACCCGGGGTTAGGCAAGCTGGTCCTGACATTTAAGATAAGAGTGTCCAGCCTCACTCATCCCTGAGTGGCATTACGTGAGCAATAATCCCCAGCCACCCTTTGGATTTAAACCTGCCCAGGCTCAATCCGACTAGAGCGCCTTGATTACTCACTCAACCACCAGGCGCCATAATCTGGTTATATGCTAACCACCCAGCTTAGTAAACGGCTTCCTGGTGAACAGGAAACCGTTTGGCTTGCCACTCATTGTGGAGTCACCCGTAGACAGAAGGAAGAGGAAAGAATGAAGGAAAGAAAAACAGAAGAGGAAGGAAGGAAAGAAGCAAGTAAGAGAGGAAAGGGCAGCCACCCGAGAGCAGAACTACATCGAGTGAGTGGATGGTGGGCGCCCCCACCTACTACCCTGGCATAGAAGGTACCATAGGGAAATAATCCTGAAAAAAATGTATAATATATTGCGAAGAAAGACATGTCAAATTCCTCCTAGGCCGACGAGAATATGGACCACAGTGGTTCATGGTGCACGCACTTCACTGACTTACTATATACTCTTTCCTCTTTAAGTTGTCCTAAAATCCCCATGTATTTATCTTGAATACTGAGCTATAACAGGAAATTAATATTATAATATGGTTCTATTCACGAAAAAAGCACTCTGCGATGGATGCAGTGCAGTAGTGTTCTCATATTGTGCACTGGACTCCGGAAGATAGGATTTAGAAAAAAAAAAAGGGGGGGGGAGGAAGAAGTAGAAAGCCTATGCCATGTCATTGTAAGCAACGCTGAAGTCATAGTTATTGTGATGGAGCCGATCTGTTCATGACCATATGTTAACAAATTATCTAATGAATCCCTGACTATTTTTATCAAAATCGGGATATTTTATCACAATCACTAATTTCTTTACTCCCCTGACTCGAGGTGGGGCGAAGCCAAGCTACGAGACATGACAGGCAAGCGAACCCAGGCCACTTAATTATGAGGGACACCCATCTGAACCACAACTCAGTCTCACGGACGAAACACATTAATGCAGTTATGACGCAATTATTGAAATATATCAGACTGCTAGAATAACCGTGTCCACAGGCCAGCTCCTATTTCAGCCCTGACTTCGACTTCCTTTGAGCCAGAGGGGTGAAGAAATTAGTGATCGCGATAGTACGTTGTGTGTTGGTCTGGGAGAAAGTTATACGACTTTTTTAAAATTGAATAAAAGTCAAAATAACTGTTTAAGGCTGAAGTTCCTGCTACGGCTTTATCTAGTCAATCTCTGATAGAATCTGGCCCAAACTTGGCACATACAATATGTGGGGCATGGAAAGAAGTGATCCAATTTTGGTGCAGGTCGATCAAATGTCAAGATCAAAGTTAAGGTGCAGGGTAGCGGAGATCTCCGAGCAAGTTGGACCCAGTGTTAAATGCCTAGTGACAGGTGCATCCTTTTGACAGCAGAGCAAAGTGAAGTAAATCCTTTGTATTACAAAACTACAAAAGTTATATTCACTCATCGGCTAGTCGTGTGATTACTCAGCTCATGATTTCTTGTACATTGCAGCTGTAGGAGCATACAGTAGTCATGGCGAGACCAAGGACGTACCGTAGGTGCCTAACTTCTGCCTACTCCCAGATAACTGGGGTTGAACATCCTATACGCTCGATATTCCAGCACTGCAGAAGAACATTATGACCAAGGAGTACTATGTCTGACTGATTCCTCTTATAAAGTTTAATGATTGTACAGTACAAAGTACCAGATCTGCAAGAAATTATCCATCTTTACGAGTTGCTTCCACAGTTATTTTCTTTGCATCTTATCGAGAAGAATCACAAACATGGTTTTGCATATCTGGGAGGTATGGAGCTTGTTATAGACCTTAAAATAGTCATTCTGGTAATGTTACTGCTCTCGACATCATCGCCGAAGGTAACTGTGGAAGCGAAAACAGAGGAGTAATAGTTTTTTTTTTTTTTTTAGGTAACAGCTTAACGTATAACAGCATCTGTGAAAGTGGCCCTTTGTATGTTTTATTAACACTGAGTTTACTGAGGACATCAGACTCTTTGCTTGACATACTATGAATTCTGGTTACCTATGGAGACACCAGTGTACAAAATAAGTATTTTATGTCATTCACTGTTTATTTCTTACTGCTTCTACTTACACACGCTTATTTCTACGGCAACTTGTATGTCTTTGCAGTGGAATCTGCCTTGCCTACTTGTGACTACCTAAATATATAATTAAAACATTTTCTCATGTGAACGTGTATACACGCAATGGTTTTAGTGAGATTGGTGTGGTCGTTGCTGTTGTTTTTGCTTTGTGTTGTCACTGCACTAATAGTGTTTGTTTTATGATCGATTCATTTTTTCTGATAATCTAAAACGACGCGAAAGAAGGAGACAACATGACAAGTTACCCTGATACAGTTTCGTAAAAATCCACCAACAGATCATTAAAAAGGGAAAAAGAAAGAAAAAAAAAACAAAGAAAATAGAAAACTAACGTCATCACTCTCCAATGGAATGAAATAATCAGGACATTTGTTCCGTTGAGACGGTCAGGTATTAATGTCAATGTAGTGAAGTGAAGGTATATTGCGTCATCTGGTGCGTGCTGGGATGGGAGTCAGGGAATGGACTATCGGAGTTGTGCCAGAGTTGGAGACGTGTAATAAGAAATGGAGGGATGGAGTGGAGAAGTATATGAGAGAGGAGTGTGTGAGTTGGGAGCAGGGCAATGAAATGGCGGGGGACAGGGCGACGTGGAGGCGATTTGTTTGTGGCCACCCCGCACGGGATGAAGGAGTCTGGCAATAGATAGATAGATAGTCTACCGTCAGCCCAGACCATTTTGTACCATCCCTAATAATACCTGGCAGCCCTGACGTTAGGGGGCTGGGGGGTGGTTCGGGAAGAGGTAATCAATACTCGTATATTTAATCGATAAGGAACGGTACCTAATAATAGTGTAAGGAGTCATTCTTTACTTACATGGCGTTGTGTTGTGTAACGTATGATGAACTTCTTGATGTAGATAGAATACAATACATGTGTGTGTGTGTGTGTGTGTGTGTGTGTGTGTGTGTGTGTGTGTGTGTGTGTGTGTGTGTGTGTGTGTGTGTGTGTGTGTGTGTGTGTGTGTGTGTGTGTGTGTGTGTTGTAACACTACGATGACGTTTACTTTTAAATCTTGTTACCTACAGGCGGTCTTATTCTGCCGTGCTTCTTGCTGCTACAGTCAAATGATTCAGCTGGGGAGACCTCTGACAGTGAAGGGGTTCATGATACACTCTACACCACTCTCTCTCTCTCTCTCTCCCTCTCTCTCTCTCTCTCTCTCTCTCTCTCTCTCTCCGCCCCCTTACCATTTTTTCCCGCCAACCCTCCATTCCACGGCAGGGCTGGTCAGTGACGTTATCAGGACTCGTCTAAAAAAAGTTCTATCAAAGGAAGCCGGCAAAAAATGAAGATAAGAATGAGTAAATAAATAAAATATTCGGGAAAAATTAAGAAAAATATTGGCTATTTTGTTGATAATGTAAATCTGTCAGTCGCTGTCATAATATTCCTTCTTGAATATTGTTGCATCCACAAGAGTCAGTTTTCCATTACAGGATAACATTCTGGCATTTCGCCTGGCTTGGTTCCACGCCCGCAAACACACGCTCACGCTCTCTCTCTCTCTCTCTCTCTCTCTCTCTCTCTCTCTCTCTCTCTCTCTCTCTCTCTCTCTCTCTCATACACACACACACACACACACACACACACACACACACAAGCAGAGATGTGGGAACATTTTTAGGAACGGGGTCGTCTGTCTGATGTTCGTTTTTTTCGGAAACGAGATGCTCCATTCCTATATACATTCTCGCCTTTAGCGGAGCCTCATAATAAAGCCCTCACACCCCATCATGTATTGAGTATTCATGTACTTGTCAGATATATGTCGCCTCACATTATCATTGTCATCACTGCCATTGATAATGCTCTCTTCAAGCGATTCTGTTCAGTTTTCGAGAAAACCTTTTCAGTGAGGGGATGATCACCATGTTGTTTAATCATTTCAGCTCAAGAACTTCTTTTATTTTGCTCCTGATACCGTCTGAAATTATATCATCTCAATGCACTTACTAAGGCGGAATAAGAAAGGAGGGGCCTGGTGCTAGCAAGAACATATCACAGACCGTATCACCAGAATGAATGAGTTACTGGAGAGTACTTCTGTCCTCTGTGCTGAATGAATTTGTCAAGTATTAGCAAGAACAGCTGCCAGTCTGTTAAAACCGCTAAGATTCAGCAAATGTTTATGCTTTGCTTTTGGAATCTTCAGTTGCCTGTTTCTTCCTTGCTTAACCCTTTCCGTACAACGAAGCCTTTTTGCTATGCTTGTTACCCCAGACAATTTTATTCAACCTTTGAACAAGAATTTCCGAGCGAGAAGTGTTATATATACCAGTCACTAGCCATTTAATTACTATCTGGGGGTTTTCATGATGTGATTAATATCACACAGAATTGGCAGTACCAAAATATAATCAACGACACCATATTGTAAGCCTGCATACCATGTTATCTTCATGTCTCGTCTTCATATTATTTGTCTCATATTATTTATCTATCCTTATGTTCTGCATTATTTCTCTTTTATGTCTTGTTTCTCTGTCTCCTTGAAATCCATGGAAATTATATAATGTATTTTTTTTAGTTTATTCTTTGCTAATTCCAGACGATTTCCATCAGCGCTGGAAAGCCCTTTCGTCATCCATGCATTAATGAAGGCTGTATCTAACGCCTCTAAGATGATTACTCGTAAGAACGCTAAAGATAATAAAAATTAAGTAAATGATACAGTACGCGATAGTGGTGAACCTGTTAATCTCCCATCTCCCCCATATCATTCTGTTGTGTGTGTGTGTGTGTGTGTGTGTGTGTGTGTGTGTGTGTGTGTGTGTGTGTGTCTCTCTCTCTCTCTCTCTCTCTCTCTCTCCAGCCTTTTCTCACCTACCCTTTCCTTGTTTTGTTTTTTGTTCCTTGAGATTTCCCTACTGGATTTTATCACACGTATTATTTTATCGTTGCTTCCTCCATTATAGTATTACTGTCGTTCATACTCGGTCCATCCAGGTCTGTGGTCCCAATTTTTCCTTTCTCTTGCCGTCCCTGTTACTTGTTGTTTCCCTTCTTCAATTCTTTTCCCTCTTCCTTCTTTACTCGTGTTCATATCTCTTTCTCTTGCGTTCTTCTCTCCTCCTCTGTTTGTGCTTTTTTTTTTTACCCTTCCATTCTCCCATTCTCCTTGTATTCTTTTCTCTTCCTTCTCTTCTCCTTTCCCCTCCTCTCCCTCCTCCGTTGCCTCCACTCTGTCCTTGATGTCGGTCCCCTTTTTTAATGATATCCCATTCTTCGTTGTTTTTCATTCATTTTGCCATTGTCATTCGATGATTCCTATCTCTTATTTTCCTTTCTACCGTCCTCCTCCTCCTCTTTCCCTCTTTATTGTTCCTCATGCGTCTTCCTTTTTTTTTTTATGACTCATAGCTCAGTTCCTCATAGCCAGAGGCATTTTTTTTTTCTTCCCTGCCTTCCAACCCTCCCCCTACTCTTCCTTTTCTTTCCCTCCTTGCCTAAACCCCTCTTGCCTTGTTTTCCCGCAGGGTTATACTATTTCGTCTCCTCTATCACATTTTCCTTGTTTTTCGTTCTCTTGACATTTCTTTCCATTAGAATTCTCGCTGTTTCAGTTCTCGATTATTTATGGTCCTCAGATTTTCCTTATTGTTTCCTCTCCTTGCACGTCTCTCTCTCTCTCTCTCTCTCTCTCTCTCTCTCTCTCTCTCTCTCTCTCTCTCTCTCTCTCTCTCTCTCTCTCTCTCTCCACGCCCATTTCCCTCCCTTTCTTCCTTTCCTCCCCTACCACTTAACCTAAGAACACTTTGCCTTCTCTTCCCTCAGGCTCTCAGATTTTTCTCTCCTCTCTCTCTCTCTCTCTCTCTCTCTCTCTCTGGGTGTGTGGGTGTCAGAAGTGTGTGACAAATGAAGTGATTAAAAAAGATGTATGTCTGTGCTGTTTCCCCTCTGACAGGGTAGCCAAGACTGGACGACGCACTCACCAAAATGCTCATCCGCACACACACGTTTGCTCGTATCTTAGCCTCTATGAGGAGAAGGGACCGCTCCTCATCGCACCACACAGCACGAGGGTCAACTACGCAGTGCAAGCCAGCGACATCCGCAGCAGGGCCCGACAGTAGAGCTGGTTTACCCTTGCCACATCATAATTGACCCATCCCCTTCCCCGCGCCTGACCAGATCAACTGATCAAACCAGAGGCAGGAGAACATCCCATCGGGGCTGTGTCACCATTTATGCCTTCACAATTTCTCTCCATGCATCCCTATCACGCGCCGCCACTCTTCCTTGAACTACAGACATGCTCAACTCAATCAGCTGTCTGTCATAACTCCAGTTCTCTTTAGTACTTTTTTCATTTCTCACTCGATCCATACGCGTCACTCAACACATACTACTCAGACACCTTATCTCCATTACATTCAGTCTCTTCCTCTATCTCTGCTACTCTTTTCTTCCACGTTTCAGCCCCACATAACGCAGTCGGTACCACCACTTCTTCATACAGCCTTCTCTTTACATCCATTCTAAGCGATCGACATCTAAACACTTTTTCTATTCCTCCTAGCACTTTTCCTACGTCATTCATTCTAAACTTCACCTCTACATCTATTGTTCTATCCACAGAAACATGTAACCCTAAATACTTAAAACGCTCTACCTCCTCAAGCAAATCACCATTCAAAACCACATTCATCCTCTTACCATCTACCAACCTCCTACACTTCTTCAGTTTACTCTTATTCTCATTTACTCTCAATTTCTTCCTTTCACACACCCTTCCAAACTCCTCCACCAGCTCTCTCAATCTCTTCTCCGAAATAGCCATCAGTGTAGTATCATCTACAAACAGCAGCTGACTCAGATTCCACTCTTTACCATCAGAAGTCACCAGACCCAAACCTCTACCTAACACTGTCGCATTCACCTCCATTACAACAAAAAATCCATATGAATATTAAACAACCAAGGCGACATCACACATCCCTGCTGCAGCCCCACTCTCACAGAAAACCAATCACCCACAGTATTTCCCACTCTTACACACACTCTTCTATTTAAATATAAACTTTTCACTTCTTTTAACAACCTACAACCTAATCCATACAATCTCAAAACAGTCGACAAAGCCTCCCTATCAATTCTGTCATACTCTTTCTCCAAATTTATGAACGCCCAAAACATATCCTTGGCATTCGCCAAATACTTTTCTCACACCTGTCTCAAAGCAAACACCTGATCCACGCATCCCTCCCTCTCCTAAAACCACACTGTTCATCACCAGTCATTCCCTCTTTATCCTCTCAAACTCTCTTAACCCACCCCATCCCAACGTTTTCTTGGCAGTGGTACGCCCCAGTCCCGACATTTTTGGACCTTTTTTTTTTTTAGGCTCAAACATTCGCTTTTCGTGAGAAACATCGAAAATTCATAGAGAAATGGCTCACCTGAGGTTTAAAATACTCGATCCAGGTACGAGTACCTCCTTACCTGACTGGGTTTTCTAACAGACTGGCACCAAAGAAAATGAGTTCTATGGGAGGGTAACTATTTTATCCACTCATAAACAGTATTTATTTATTTACTTGGTACGAATTTATATGTAGTACAATAGTATATTGGTTTTCAAACAGTAATATAGGCATTATAAGCATTGTTTCACTCACTAACTCATCACCATTCATGACCTTTTTTTCCCACATTACCTGATCATCATTTCTGATTGTTTCTTCCTCTAATGCTATGTAAACTTTGTCCTCCACATTGTCATCGATTGGGGAATCACTCTGGCCCTGAATGTCTTTATTGGCCAGGTCACTGGTAACAGGTGAATTGCCGAGACAATGTCGTGCAGGGGGGGGGGAGAGGTTATGCGGTGTAAGGCATTGTCCCTGCTTGGCATATTGTAGAGGAATAGAGGAAGGTGTCCCGTGTATACGTGCCAAAAATCACTCGAGAAATCACTCGCAAAAATTGAAAATTGTGCAAATTAGGGACCTTGCAATGTTGCTGATTAATTTACGTCTCCGGGATATGAGTGCACATCATGTGAGGACGTGAATTCACGTCTCCAGGACGGGGCTGGTTAATCAGCATTCTACCATTCACCTTTAGACTAATATCCCTAAAACTAGTATATTCATACTTATAACCCTTACCTTTATACAACGGAATCACATATGCACTTTCCCAGTCAATTGGCACCATACCACTCACAAAACACACATTCAGCAATCTTGCTAACCACTAAACAATAGTTGCTCCACCAACTTTCAAACATTCCCCAGCACACCCATCCATGCCAGCAGCTGTCCCTGCCTTCATCTCCTTTACTGCCTCCTGCACTTCCTCCACCATGATCAACGAATCACTCAACTCTCCCAGTACATTTACTCCTTGCTCCCTTCCATCTGCCACAATCACAGCCTACCATTCCCTTTCTACATTTAACAATATTTCAAAATACTCTGCCCATCTCTTCCTTATTCCATCCATCTCAATTAATATCCTTCTATCCTCTGCTTTTGCTCTCTCATCCTTCCCAAATACTTCTTTCTGCACTCTCTTCACATCATTTCAAAATTTTTTCTTATTCTGTTGAAATTTCTCAGGCAAACGCCTACCCCACCTCTAACTTGCTGCTACTTTAGCATCACGCACAGCCCTTCTCGCCCTATTCCTCTATTCCATATACGTCTCATATGACATCTCATCCTTCCTCTGCATCCACACTTCATATGCACGTCTATTCTCAGCTATAACCATAATTACTTTCTCACACACCGTCACTTCCCGTTCATACACCACCACCCACTCGTTTCACACCATACATCTCTTCCGCATACTCCACCACAGCACTCTTAAACAACTGTCATTCTTCCTCCACACTGCCATTTCCTGATCTTTCACTGCATTCCACTCATCTTTCATTTTCCGCTACACTATCATTCTCTCTCTTCTGTCCAACTCACCCCCTTTCAAAACCTTCCTGCCACACCCAACTCTCCTAGCTCTCACCCACCTCATATCTACACTTGACATTCCCACCACCATGTAATGGTCAGACATACCTCCACCCTCCCCTCTGAAAACTCTCTCATCCAGCAATCATCCTCTTACATTCCTGAACACAACCACATATTCCATCAATGCTCTGTCAACAACCCTTCCACCTTCCTGTCTCACCCACGAATACTTATAAATATCTTTCTTCTCAAACAAGGTATTTCCAATCATCATTTCTTGCTCAACACATATCCCTGTCATTCTTTCCCGATTATCATTTCTTCCAGGCACACCCTGCATACCAACGACAATCACATTTGTTCCAAAACTCTGTAGACACACATCAACATCATTCCAGAAAGACTCCCTCTCTTCATCCCTTTCACTATCAGGCCCATTTGCACTCACATATACCCACAACTCACGTCTAAATTTCGCTCACCCACATCAGTCTCGATGACACCTCCTTCCATTCAGTCACATACTTCTGCTTTTCCGGGCTCACTAACAAGGCCAATCCTTCTCTCGCTCTTCCTCTCTCATTGCCAGACATCCTTCCAGTCACACTTCCAAACTTAAATTCACCCTTTCCTTTTATCTTTGGTTCAGTCAAAGCTAACACATCCAAATTTCTTCTCACACTCATTCTCCCAATGTCCTCCCTTTTAGCCTCAATCGTAATACATCCAGGCACATTCACAGACCTAATTTTCAGGGTTCGGGGATAACTCAACCCCTTTCCCTTTCTTTGTCCTGTCTCATTGTAGAAACCAAAAATACAGTGGTGGGGGTCCCCAGTCCTCTCACCCCGTCCTTTTTAGTCGCCTTTTATAACACGCAGGAAATACGGCGGCAAAATTCTTCCTAACACATCCTTTCTGCAGACCGGTAGCACAACCCCATAGTGCGTCCAGATTGTGTCCCTCCCCCCGCAGCGCCCATCTCAACAGTTACTTCAACAAACAAGGGATGAGGCTATGGCCCACCTAATGTCTGACTTGGCTCGTATCTCTGACTGGGGTAAAGATAATATGGTTGTCTTTAATGCATCTAAGACTCAGTTCTTACACCTATCAACCTGACAAAATCTTCCACAGGTATACCCACTAATGTTTAATAATATTCAGCTTAATCCTGCATCATCCTTGAACATGCTTGGGGTTTCATTTACTCGGGACTTATCTTGGAAAGATCATATTACATCTCTTGTAAAATCTGCTTCCAAGAGATTGGGTGTGCTAAGCCGACTCCGCTCTTTCTTTACCCCTGCACAATTGTTGACTCTATACAGAGGTTTATCCGCCCCTGTGTAGAGCACAACTCTCATGTGTGGGGAGGCTCCCCACATACAGCTCTTCTCAATAGGGTGGAGTCAAAGGCTTTTCGACTCATTAACTCTCCTCCTCTTAGTGACTCCCTTCAACCTCTGTCTCTTCGCCGCACTGTTGCATCTTTATCTCTTTTCTATCGCTACTTTAATGGTCACTGCTCCTCTGAACTGTCTGCTTGCATTCCTCCACCTCTACGACGGGCGTGTAGCACCCGTCTGGCAGCAAACTCTCATCCCTTTTCTGTCCAACTCTCTAATGCAAGAGTTAACCGTTACTCCCAGTCTTTCATTTATGCAACAGGTCAGCTCTGGAACTGTCTCCCTCTGTCTGTATTTCCTGCTGCCTATGATCTCCAGTCTTTCAAACGCAGTGTGTCCAGGCATCTCAAAATGATCGGATCTTGAATTTGGCTCTCTATTGTATTTTGTTTTTCTCTTGGAGGGAACTGTTACTGCGGGCTCATGGCCTTTGGTTCCTTCTTCCTCGCATAAAAAAAAAAAAAAATGTCAAGTATCAATAGTGAGTAACCGTGCCAGAACACAGAGAATCAGATGTCAACTATATCAATGTCTTATGTTGTATGTCATAACTCTGGATAATACTATATCGGCCACTCTTGTCCCGGGGAGCCAGCATTTGGTGTTTTCTGAGTATGCTAATGTTGCTAAGTTCCTGTCTTACCCTGAACTACGACACGCTGAAACAGGATTTACGTCGACTTTCCTAGTTGTACTGTTGACTGAGGAGGGGGAATGGGAAAAGCAAACATGAACCAAAAGTCTGACAAATCTGAGAATCAATTACAGACCCTTTCAGTTTCGTGTTGAACATGCTAACCAATGCACCACCATCTATTTGCTCTTCCTCCATAGATACATACATACATACATACATACATACATACATACACACACACATATTCACTAAAGTAATGTTTACTCCACAAACAACAAAGAGCGTCATCAGAATAAGCGAAGAAATTCTTGAAGAAGTTGAGGAGACAACTATTTGGGGCACATAATAAAACTGATGAAAGATCATGATAGCGAAATAAAAAGACGCATTACAATTGGATGGAATGCTTTCGGTAAACATAGAGACATTACGAAAAGTACAGGCTTGCCAGTTTGTATGAAACGAAACGTATATAACGAATGTATAATTCCAGCTATGACGTATGGTTGTGAGACCTGGAAACTGACAAAATCGATGGAAAATAAATTAATCCCTTTTCAGAGAGCAATGGAAAGGTCAATGTTGGGAATATCTTTAAGAGACAGGAAAAGATCAACTTGGGTGAGAGAGCAGACTAAAGTCAAAGATATTATAGAAGTTATAAAAGAACATAAATGGAGGTGGGCAGGCCATATAGCGGGAATAAGGGATAACCGATGGAGCAAGAGGCTGACTGACTGGACATCAAGAAATTGTAAGCACAGCAGAAAAAGGCCAGACAGGAGGTAGAGAGATGAGATAGAGAAATTTGCAGGGAAAACGTGGAAAAGATTGGTTCAGCCATGGAATTCAATGAAAAGGTTGGGGGAGGCCTTTGTTCAGCAGTGGACTTGTAATGGCTGCTGCGATGATGATGATGATACACACACACACACACACACACACACACACACACACACACACACACACACACACACACAGAATGTCTGTCAATCTGTCCGCCTGTTTTCTGACCACCATGAGAACTGAAGGAAATGCATATAGAACTCTCTAAACAGCTCTAACGGGTGGAATCGTTTACGACGAATTTAAATGTGTATATTGCAGTTTCTAAAGTGGGACCTCTGATGTCTGAATTAGAACTACAAAAAACGTCAACCTGGTGGAAACAGGGTAGCCAATTACCATAAGTTTACATATATATATATATATATATATATATATATATATATATTGGAGAGACACACATTACCCGCGTGTACAAATATATATGTACGCTCTTGACTGAGAGTCGAACCCAGGACCTCTTAGATAGAAGTCAGGCACTGATACCATTTGACCACGGCATGATAAAAGCTGTGAGAATCTTATTTTTTTTGACAAACCAGGTAAATCCATTATGGGAGGATATATTTCACTCACAACACATTGGATTCATATCACAGCCCCACGCAACGCGGCAAGTGACAGAGCAGTTTTAATCTATCCCAGACACAACACGAGCGTCTTTAGATGTTGGAGAAACACACATTACACACGTGTACAAATATATTTATGTACGCTTCTGATTGGGAATCAAACCCTGGACCTCTTAGATAGAAGTCAGACACTGATACCATTCGACCACATATATATATATATATATATATATATATATATATATATATATATATATATATATATATATATATATATATATATATATATATATATATATATATATATATATATATATAGACAATCGTCAGCCATTACAAATCCACTGCTGAACATAGTCTTCCCCAACCTTCTCAACGACTTCCTTGACTGATACAATCTCTGCCATTTTTTGCCAGCATACTTCTCATCTCCACCTCCTGTCTCGTCTTTTCCAGCAACGCATAGTCTCTCCACTTTCTGTCTGGCCTTTATCTGTAGCGCATAATCTCTCCACCTCCTTTCTGACCTTTTTCTGCAGTGCTTACAATGTCTTGGAGTCAAGTCAGTCAGCCTCTTGCTCAGTCCATTATCCCTTATTCTTGCTATGTGGCCTGCCCACCTTCATTTTTGTTCTTTTATAACTTCTGTAAAGTCTTTGACTTTAGTCTGCTCTCTTACCCAAGTTGATCTTTTCTAGTCTCTTGAAGATATTCCCAACACTGACCTTTCCATTGCCCTTTGAGAACAGATTACTTTTTTCTATCGTTTTTGTCAGTTTCCATGTCTCACAACCGTACATCATGGCTGGAATTATACATTTGTTTTATACTTTTCGTCTCATACATATCCTCAGCCTACTTTTCATGAAGTCTCGATGTTTACTAAAAGCTTTCCATCCAACTGCAATGAGTTTTTTTGTTTCGTTATCATGGTCTTTCATTAGTTTTTGTATTTACCCAAGTCATTATGCTCCATGACTTTTTCAAGAATGTCTTCTGTTACTCTGATGACACTTTTGTGTATTTGGATTAAACATTACTTTGTTCATCTTTAGCCCTACACTGAAACTTTTTCTGTTCAGGTCATTTAACATTTCTTGCAATGTCTGTGCTGTTTCTGAGCTTAGGACAACGTCATCTGCAAATCTTAAATAGTTTAACTTTACCCCATGCATGTTTGCTCTGTTGTTTTCCCACTCCAGATTTTTAAAAATATTTTGTAGGCCTGCTGTAAATAAGTCTGGTATAATTGTATCTCCCTGACGCTCGCCCTTCTCATTCTTGATATTTTCCGAGTCTAAGTAATTTAACAGTAGTAATTGCTTCTTCATATATGTTTTCGAGCAGATTTTTACAATATTCTCATTTACTCCGTATTCTCACAGTGAATTTATAATTACTATGAGCTCCAATGAGTCAAAAAGCCTTTTCTTAATCAACACAACCTAAGCACAGTGCTTTATTGTATTCTATAGTTTTCTCAGTTACCTGATTCGTTGTGTGTAGATGATCAGTAGTAGAATACCCACTTCAGATTCCTGCCTGTTCACAAGGTTGGTTTCCTTCAAAATTAGTTGATATTCTGCACTGAGGACTTTAGTGATGAGTTTGTAAATAACTGATACGAAGCTATTGGGTCGATAGTTACTGAGATCTTTTGACTCGCTTTTTTTGTAAAGTAAAACAACTATTACATTACACTCTCTTTTGGGAATTTTCTTTTTTATACAATGAGTAAATCAGCGGGCGAACCTGTTTTGTAGTTCTACTCCTGAATCCGAACGTAAATTTGCTACCATTCCATTATCCCTTGGGTTCCCTGTCTTGATATTTTTAAGTGAAATGTTGACTTCATCTGGTGTTACCCGAGGTATTTCGTTTTGTTTCATCTGAAAAGTTAGCTTTTGGTACTATTGTCTTTGATGCAGTTAGTTCTGTGTAAAATTCTTCAACTATTTTCACCATCTTATCTCTGCATTTATTAACTCTACCATTTTTGTCTTTCAGTGATGTAATTTTTTGCATTCTTATTGCCATTTTACTTCTGACCTTTTTCAGACTCTTCCCTTTTTGACGGTTTCTTTGATGTGATCCACCTTTCTTTTTCTTTTTTCTTTTCTCTGTCTCTTGTTTGTGACATTATTTAATCCCTCTCGTTCTGTTTTACCTTTCTTTATTTATACTTTCATATCCTTTCTTTTTTCCATGAGCTCGAGTGTCTTTTCGGAATACTTCTTGACTTTGGTTGTATTAGTTTTCCCTGCTGTCTCCACTGATTCTCACAGCGCTTTTGTTAGTCTATCATTCAACTCATTAGTGTCACACCCAGCATAACCTAGAGCCTGAAATCTGTTCGTTTTTTCTAACAATTTATTTTCGCTAATTTTTATTGGGCATATACTTATATTTTAAATCATTTTCTTTTTTTGCACTTCTGAAATTGAATCTGACTGTGCAACCCACCATTTTGTGGTCACTTCCTATATTTACTTAGTTGATAACTGTTACGTTTATGATCATGATATTCTTCTCTGCTATAATGAAGTCGATTTCACCCTTTGTTTCTCCATTTGGGCTTCTCCAGGTCCATTTTCTCCCTGTTCTTTTATGAAAGAATGTGTTCATTATTCTCATGTCATACATATCAGCAAAATTTACCACTATTTCTTCTCCTTCATTCCTTTCTCGCATTCCAAATTTTCCCATATATGCTTTCCATCTTTTGATTTCTCACTTTTTGCATTGAAGTCTCCCATGAGTATAATAAATGTGGCTTTGTCTTCTTCCATAATCTGGGAGATATCATCATAGAATGTTTCTATTTCTTCATCTGTGCTTTGAGAAGTCGGTGCATATACTTGAATTACCTTCAGGGTATTTTTTCTTTTACATAGTCTAATTAGAGTCCTTGCTAACCCGTCAGATGAACTACTGAATTTAACAATGTTTTCTGCAAGATTTATCTTAATTAGAAATCCAACCCCACTAACTCTTTCATTTTGCCTTCCTCTGCAGAAAAATAGCTGGGTGCTGTCTTCGAGCAGAATTACTTTTTCTTCTTTTCTGTCATGTCTCACACAAACCTACAGCATCTATACTGATGTTTTCTAATTCAGTCATCAAGATATCAAGTTGATAATCTTCTGAGAGGCTTCATACATTGTATGTATAGATCATCATGGATTTCAGTTTGTTTAATACCCCAGTCTCTAATTTGCTGAGACACTGACTACTCACTTTCGGTGGAACACTGACTGTAAACACAGGAGGCAGTGTGGTTGGACCTTTAGTAGACGATGAACCAACAGGAAAGCCCGTCAAATAATTTGCAATAGAATTCATGTTTAGGTGGGAGGATTGCGGAAAATAATCTCACCTCCCTGCCACATAGTTTCTGGTGAAATGAAATTTTTGTTCCACATTCTTCATTATATTTGGTAGAGCCCTGCATATCTTTAGGAGGTTCCATGGTCTGCTCCATCTAAGATGGTACCTCGTATAACAAGGCCTTCCCCTATCTGCCACCAGGGGATGCGTCAGGTAGCAGTGGGATCCTGCCCCTGGATTGTGTGTATTTGTGTGTGTGTGTGTGTGTGTGTGTGTGTGTGTGTGTGTGTGTGTGTGTGTGTCCATATATATGTAGATGAATAGACAGATAGATAGACAGATATAAGTATAAGCATATATATTATTAATGCAAGGAAGAAGGAACCAAAGGCCAGAAGCCCGCAAATCGTTCCTTCCAAGAAAAAAAAAATACAAAAGAGAACCAAATTCAAGATCCTTTCCTTTCGAGATGCCTGGAAACACTGCGTTCGAAAGATTGGAGATCATTGAAAAAAGGAAATGCAGACAGAAAGAGACAGTTCCAGTGTTGACCTGTTGCATAAATGAAGGACTTGGAGTAACAGTTAGCTCTTTCATTAGAGGGTTGGACAGAAAAGGGATGAGAGTTTGTTGCTAGACTGGTCCTACGCACCTGTCGTAGAGGTGGAGGGATGCTCGCAGACAGTTCAGAAGAGCAGTGATCTTTGAAATTGAGATAGAAAAGAGATAAAGATGCAACAGTGCGGCGAAGAGACAGAGGTTGAAGGGAGCCAGCAAGAGAAGGAGAGTTAATGAGGCGAAAAGACTTTGACTCCACCCTATTAAGAAGTGCTGTATGTGGGAAGCCTTCCCACACATGAGAATTATACTCTAAGCAGGGGCGAATAAAACCCGTGTATAAAGTCAACAACTGTGCAGGGGTAAAGAAAGTATGGAGTTGGCTTAACACACCCAATCTCTGAAGCAGATTTTATGAGAGATGTAATATGATCTTTCCAAAATAAGTCCCGAGAGAATGAAACTCCGTATATGTTTAAGGATGATGCAGGATTAAAGCTGGATATTATTAAACATTAGTGAGTCCTCCTGTAGAAGATTTTGTCTGGTTGATAGGTGTAAGAACTGAGTCTATGATGCATTAAAAACAAGATTATTTTTCCCCAGTCAGAGATACGAGCCAAGTCAGATATTAGGTGTGCCATGGCTTCATTCTTTGTGTGTTGCAGTAACTGCTGAGACAGACATTACGAGAACCAAATGGAAAGATGAAGGATGAAATCATCAGTGTATGAGTGGATAGGGTTATATGTACAGCTTGGAAGGTCATTGATGAATAGCAGGAAAAGAGTTGGCGATAGGACAGAACCCTGCAGAACACCACTGTTGATAGATCTAGGAGAAGAATGGTAGCCGTCTACAACAGCAGCTATAGAACGGCCAGAAAGGAAGCTGTAGATGAAGGCACAGATAGGATAGAAACCGTAAGAGGGCAGTTTGGAAATTAAAGATTTATGCCAGACTCGATCGAAAGCCTTTGAGGTGTCAAGTGCAATGGCAAAGCTTTCGCCAAAGTCCCGAAAGGAGGATGACCAGGAGTCTGAAAGGTAGCTGGGAATATCGCCAGTGGAGCGTCTCTGACGGAACCCATACTGACGATCAGAAAGATTATGATAGGAAAGATGCTTTAAAAATATTCTGTTAAGAATAGACTCGAAAATTTTGAGACACAGGATGTTAAAGCAATTGGGCTATAGTTAGAGGGTTGGGAACGGTCACCCTTCTTTGGGACTGGGTGAATGAAAGCAACCTTCTAGCAAGAAGGAACGGTGCAAGTTGATAGACAAAGGCGAGAGTTTACCTAGGCAGGGTTTAAGCACAGAAGCACAATTCTTGAGGACAACAGGAGGGACTCCATCATGCCTATATGCCTTGTTAGTATTGAGGCCAGTTTTGGCAGAAAATACGTCAGATGAAGAAATTTTAACGTCAGCCATGACAAAGTCAGAGGGGGGAAGTGATGGAGGAACAGCACCGAAATCATCTAAAGTGGAATTGATGGAGTAAGTCTGAGGGAAGAGATCTGCTTTATCAGTAGAAGAAATAGGTACAGAGCCATCAGAATAGAAAAGGGGAGGGAGGATGATGAGGTACAGTTGTTAGAAAGGAAAGATTTTTGGCAAGGTGCCAGAAGGAGCAGGAAGAATTCGACTTTTGGGGTTGAGAGCATTAAGTATGAATTAGATTATTGTTAGCCGAGAGAAGAACAGACTTAGCAAGATTCCGGGCAGAAACAAATAAAAGATGTGATTCAGGGGGAGGCTGGCTCTGGTACCATTTATAGGCCTTCTCCTTGTTGTGGACAGCATTAGAACAAATGTGTTTAAACCAAGGCCTTCTTTTATTAGTCAAAGGATATAAGAAGGGAATGTATGCTTCCATGCCCGAGAAAATAAGCGTAATGAGGAAGGTACTCTCAGCCGGCACCCGGCCATGGAAGCAAAAATCATTCCAGGGAATATCAAAGAGGTACTCCCTGAGGGTCTCCCAATCCACAGCTTCAAAGTGCCGCAACCGACGTTTCTTTGGAGGGTCCACAGGCCATTCTGGAGTGATGGGACAGGTTAAGGTAAAAAAGTTGTGACTGAAGCAGCCGAACGGAGAAGAAAGCCTAACAGCGTAAGTAGAAAGATAAGTAGTAAGGAAGAAGAGAAGAGAGAAACCTGTATTTTACACAAGAAAAATCATCTGAGAAATTACCAATATGCCGGGAATCGAACCCGGGACTCTCAGGTGAGAGCCAGGCAGCATACCACAAACCACGACCAGGTGATAGTTAACTCACGTTGTCACAATCTTGTAACCAACGTCCCTCCACCCCCACTGTGGGCCTGAAAAGGGTGAGTTAACCCCCTGGCACTCGGGCAAGTAGATGCTTTTAATCTATCCCAAGCACTTACGGCAAGTCAGAATGAAGAAAACTCTTCATTCTGACTTGCCGTAAGTGCTTAGGATAGATTAAAAGCATCTACTTGCCCGAGTGCCAGGGGATTAACTCACCCTCTTCAGGCCCACAGTGGGGGCGGAGGGACGTTGGTTACAAGACTGTGACAACGTGAGTTAACTTTTACCTGGTCGTGGTGTAGTGGTATGCTGCCTGGCTCTCACCTGAGAGTCCCGGGTTCGATTCCCGGCATATTGGTAATTTCTCAGATAGTAAGGAAGAGGTCAAGTATGTTGGAGTTCTCTCCAAGGCTGGCAGGGATATGGGTAGGGTGCTGTACAAGCTGCACTAGGTCATTTAGGATAGAAAAGATGTAGGCTTGTTTACCAGGTGGATCAGTGAATGGAGAGGAGAGCCAAAGGTGGTGATGAACACTGAAATCTCCTAGAATGGAGATTTCAGAGAAAGGATAAGTGGATAGGATGTGTTCCATCATAGAAGTAAGATTAAGTAAAATTAAGGGATAAGTAAACAACAAAGCTATATTAGTCAACGAATGACAGTAAAGTCGAAGCCTGAGTAGAGAATTCAGAAAAATCGAGCTCAGGAACACGAGAGCAAGATAAGTCGTTGCGTACATATACACGACAGCCACCTTTTGCTTTTAAATCAGTATAGAAAAAGTAGGAGGATGCGGAAAAGGGTTTGCTATCAGTTGCCTCAAACAGCTGAGTTTCAGTAAGGAAGCGAAAGCGAGGTTTAGAGGGGGAGAGGTTGTGTTCAACAGAGAGAAAGTTAGAGGAAAGGCCGCGAATGTTGCAGAAATGAAGAAGTAGTAGACGTAGTGGTTCCAGGCAACTCGTTGAGTCGTCATCGGGAAAGGGGTGGATGGTGGGTGCATTTATGGTACCCTCCCTCCCAGGAGACTCCTAGACATGGTTATTACACGCAGTTTTTCTTTTTTAATTATGAAAAGGAAATGTAGTGTGTCATGTGCATGTAGTTTGGTGTGGACAGTTAGAGAAACTTGTATTGGAGAGCATGTTGGCCTACTGTCTGTATATACGAGTATATATATATACATACACACACACACACACACACACACACACACACACATATATATATATATATATATATATATATATATATATATATATATATATATATATATATATATATATATATATATATATATATATAATCATCATCATCATCATCAGCCATTGAAGTCCACTGCAGGACAGGCCTATCCCTACAGAAGCAGGGATGATACAGCCAATATATCTCTACCCAGTGGCTTAGGCTGTCTGGTAGAGACTGTATGTAGGGTGAGAAGTGCTTGTGAAAATTGTAATGCTGGAGTGGCTTTGCATGTGTGTGTAGTCTGTGAACCAAATGTACTCAGCCCACCTTAAGCCGACTGGGTGCAAGCATACTAGTATGCAACACTGGTTCAACCACTGTATCCTTTATGTCCACCAAAGCTGTCAGTGGCTCTGTGAACGCTTCCCAAAGTTTTTACATCTCTGGCGGTAGGTGAACCTGCGCCCACCAGAGTGCGAAATGCACACTCTGCCACTATACCACAGAGGCTTCTTTTATATATATATATATATATATATATATATATATATATATATATATATATATATATATATATATATATATATATATATATATATATATAGAGAGAGAGAGAGAGAGAGAGAGAGAGAGAGAGAGAGAGTTTTTTTTTTTCAAGTAGACTGTAGCACCAGTCGAGCAGGGCAGTACTCCCGAGGTGGATGGAAAGCTGATGACAAGGAGTGCTGGAGCTCCCGTTTCATCGGCCCTCAGGACTAGTTCCTGACCATCCCCCTTTGCTGAACTTTTTCAGTGTCTCAATTACACAGAGAGTAGGCCAGCATGCTCTCCAACACAAAATTCTCTATCTACACGAAAATACATGCACAGTAAACACTACACTTCCTTTTCCAAAATTAAAAAAAAAATCATGGCGTTTCATCACCCAGCCTCGGAGTCCCCCGAGGGGGGGGCCATAAATGTCCCCACCTTCCGCCCTTCTCCCGGTGATGACTTGAGGTGCCTGGAACCACTGTCCGACTCTCTTTTTCTTCATTTCTGCAACATTCGCGGCCTTTCCTCTAGCTTTCGCTCTGTTGAGCACCACTTCTTCTCCTCTAAACCTCACCTTCTTTTTCTAACTGAGACTCAGCTGTCTGAAGCAACTGACAGCAAACCGTTTTCTGTATCCTCCTACTTTCTCTATACCAGTGGTTCCCAACCTTTTTCATTACATATACGCAACGACTTATCTTGCTCTCGTGTTCCTGAACTCGATTCTTCTGAATTCTCTACACTCTGGCTTTGGCTTTCCTGTCATACTCTGATTAAATATATCGGTGCTGTTTACTTATCCTGTCATAAAAGACTAAATGTCATAAAAGACTTTGATGGTTCCTTTGTGGTTCAGTTATATATATATTAGACTTGTGGACAAGCGGTTATTATACTGGAGTAGCTTGTAGTAGATAATCTTCTTTCCCATTTGTCATGTAGCGACAGGAGAGGTAAAGAATAGTATGGGACTATTTTTTTTTGTCTTGGGAATATTAACAAGTCTCTCACACAGAGCGAAGTATAGAGTCCAGTCCCGCTAGCTATCTGTCCTCTCTGTCTCGGTGACTCATCACCGCGCCCAGCGCATGCCCCTTGTCCCGTATGAGATGTGTCCATTCTCTTCTCCATTTTCTCTCTCTCACACCCATACTGCACAAACAATTACAATTTCGCACACATACATACACACGTACACACACATTCATATCAATATGAATGCCTTTATTCTCAGCCTTCCATTACCCACTCAAATTATCCAAATTACCCACTTGTGGGTAATTACCCATTGGTTGGGAACCACTGCTCTATACTCAATTCAAAACCAAAGGTGGCTGTTGTGTATATATACGCAATGACTTATCTTGCTCTCGTGTTCCTGAACTCGATTCTTCTGAATTCTCTACACTCTGGCTTCGGCTTTCCTGTCATTCTCTGACTGAATATATCGGTGCTGTTTACTTATCCCCTAATTCTACTGACTATCAAAAATTCTTCGACTATCTTACTACTATGATGGAACACATTCTATCCATTTCTCCTTTCTCTGAAATCTCCATTCTAGGAGATTTCAATGTTCACCACCACCTTTGGCTCTCCTCTCCTTTCACTGTTCCACCTGGTGAACAAGCCTACATCTTTTCTATCCTTAATGACCTAGAGCAGCTTGTACAGCACCCTATGCGTATCCCAGACCACCTTGGAGAGAGCTCCAACATACTTGACCTCTTCCTTACAACTAATCCTTCTGCTTACACTCTTAATCTTTTCTCTCCGTTGGGCTCCTCCGATCACAACCTCCTCACCTTAACCTGTCCTATCACTCCGGTACAGTCTGTGGACCCTCCAGGGAAACGTCATCTGTGGCATTTTGGAGCTGCAGATTGGGAGGCCCTCAGGCAGTACTTCTTTGATTTTCCCTGGAATGATTATTGCTTCCATGGCCGCGAACCATCTACGTGTGCCTTGCGCATTATGGAGGTTATTCTCTCGGGCATGGAAGCATACATTCCTTTCTCATATCCTTTAACTAACGCAAGAAAGCCTTGGTTTAATTAACCCTTTAACCGCGGGTATTGTTTTGGTCTGACTGTCCTCTCCCGCGGGAGTTTCAGCCAAATGTAAACAAACCTTTAAACCTTAATAACTCTGCACAGAATAAAGCTAGAGAAAAAAATAAGGTACCATTAGAAAGTACTAACCTTCAGCTTTCCATTGATGTAGGTTTCATGACTTTGTTGACTTTCACAGGACGGGCAGTGCCGTTAGAAGTGAGGGGTGTAAAATCACTATTTTTCGCTCACACATCATTACCTTCGCTCATACACCATTACCAAATGCCAACCTCATTCTGATAATAATACTATAAACATATATGAACACTGCACATACGATAAACACCCACTCTGTGTTCACTGAGGCAGGTAAAAGGCACTGTAATTACCTGCACTTCACTGCCACATCAGCGGTGTTGTAATCACTATTTTTCGCTCACACACCATTACCAAATGCCAACCTCATTCTGATAATAATACTATAAACATATATGAACACTGCACATACGATAAACACCCACTCTGTGTTCACTGAGGCAGGTAAAAGGCACTGTAATTGCCTGCACTTCACTGCCACATCAGTGGTGTTGTAATCACTATTTTTCGCTCACACACCATTACCAAATGCCAATCACATTCTGATAATAATACTATAAACATATATGAACACTGCACATACGATAAACACCCACTCTGTGTTCACTGAGACAGGTAAAAGGCACTGTAATTGCCTGCACTTCACTGCCACATCAACATGTGTTGTCACTCACACAGCTGGACAGATACTGATGCGCGCTTGGTCAGGGGTGGGGTGGGGGGCCCAGGGGGTGGGAGGTGGGGCCCCAGGGGGGGGAAGAGGGAGGTGGGGGTCGGCTGGAGTGATAGAACTTAATAGCTACTCTCCCTTGAAACAATTGGCTCACGGAAAAAACGCGGGGTATTCAAAATATTCACAAACATTCAAGAATGACACCCGCGGTTTGGTCCAGTTTCTGCAACGTCATTCTGGAATGACACCCGCGGTTAAAGGGTTAATCACGCTTGTTCTAATGCTGTCCGCAACAAGGAGAGGGCCTACAAAAGGTACCAGAGCCAACCCACCTCTGCATCACATCATCTTTACGTTTCTGCCCGGAATAGTTTTTTTTTTTTTTTTAATGCGAGGAAGAAGGAACCAAAGGCCATGGCCCGCTTATAGTTCCCTCCAAGAGAAAAACAAAATACAATAGAGAGCCAAATTCAAGATCCGATCATTTTGAGATGCCTGGACACACTGCGTTTGAAAGACTGGAGATCATAGGCAGCAGGAAATACAGATAGAGGGAGACAGTTCCAGAGCTGACCTGTTGCATAAATGAAAGACTGGGAGTAACGGTTAACTCTTGCATTAGAGGGTTGGACAGAAAAGGGATGAGAATTTGCTGCCAGACGGGTGCTACACGCCCGTCGTAGAGGTGGAGGAATGCAAGCAGACAGTTCAGAGGAGCAGTGACCATTAAAGTAGCGATAGAAAAGAGATAAAGATGCAACAGTGCGGCGAAGAGACAGAGGTTGAAGGGAGTCAGTAAGAGGAGGAGAGTTAATGAGACGAAAAGCCTTTGCCTCCACCCTATTGAGAAGAGCTGTATGTGGGGAGCCTCCCCACACATGAGAGTTGTACTCCACACAGGGGCGGATAAAACCCCTGTATAGAGTCAACAATTGTGCAGGGGTAAAGAAAGAGCGGAGTCGGCTTAGCACACCCAATCTCTTGGAAGCAGATTTTACAAGAGATGTAATATGATCTTTCCAAGATAAGTCCTGAGTAAATGAAACCCCAAGCATGTTCAAGGATGATGCAGGATTAAGCTGAATATTATTAAACATTAATGGGTATACCTGTGGAAGATTTTGTCGGGTTGATAGGTGTAGGAACTGAGTCTTAGATGCATTAAAGACAACCATATTATTTTTACCCCAGTCAGCGATACGAGCCAAGTCAGACATTAAGTGTGCCATAGCCTCATCCCTTGTTTCTTGAAGTAACTGTTGAGATGGGCGTTGCGGGAACCGAATGGAAAGGTGAAGGGTGGAGTCATCAGCGTATGAGTGGATAGGGTTAGATGTACAGCTTAGAAGATCATTGATGAATAAAAGGAAGAGAGTTGGTGATAGGACAGAGCCCTGAGGAACACCACTGTTGATAGATCTAGGAGAAGAACGATGGCTGTCTACAACAGCGGCTATAGAACGACCAGAAAGGAAGCTAGCGATGAAGACACAGATAGAAGGATAGAAATCGTAGGAGGGCAGTTTGGAAATTAAAGATTTATGCCAGACTCGATCGAAAGCCTTTGAGATGTCAAGTGCAATGGCAAAGCTTTCGCCAAAGTCCCGAAAGGAGGATGACCAGGAGTCTGAAAGGTAGGTGAGAAGATCGCCAGTGGAGCGTCCCTGACGGAACCCATACTGACGATCGGAAAGAAGGTTGTGATAGGAAAGATGCCTTAAAATTTTTCTATTAAGAATTGACTCGAAAACTTTTTTGTTCTTCGCTCTGCTAAAAATAATTTCATCCGTACTAAATGCTCTCAACTCTTCAACTTGAATTCTTCCCCCCCCTTCTGGCACCTTGCCAAAAATCTTTCTAAGAACTTTACCTCATCATCCTTCCCTCCTCTTTTCTACTCTGATGGTTCTGTAGCTATTTCTTCTACTGATAAAGCAGATCTTTTCGCACAGACTTTCTTCTCCAGTTCCACCTTAGACGATTCTGGTGCTGTTCCTCCATCACTTCCTGCCTCTGACTTCCTCATGGCTGACATTAAAATTTCTTCAGCTGATGTATTTTCTGCCATCATTGGCCTCAATACTAACAAGGCATATGGGCCTGATGGAGTCCCTCCTGTTGTTCTCAAGAACTGTGCTTCTGTGCTTACACCATGCCTAGGCAAACTCTTTCGCCTTCGTCTGTCAACTTGTACCTTTCCTTCTTGCTGGAAGTTTGCTCTCATTCAGCCAGTCCCAAAGAAGGGTGACCACTTCCAACCCTCCAACTATCGTCCAATTGCTTTAACGTCCTGTATTTCAAAAGTTTTTGAGTCAATTCTCAATAGAAAAATTTTAAGGCATCTTTCCTATCACAACCTTCTTTCTGATCGTCAGTACGGTTTCCGTCAGGGATGCTCCACTGGCGATCTTCTTACCTACCTTTCAGAGTCCTGGTCATCCTCCTTTCGGGACTTTGGCAAAAGTTTTGCCATTGCACTTGGCATCTCAAAGGCTTTCGATCGAGTATGGCATAAATCTTTAATTTCCAAACTGCCCTCTTACGGTTTCTATCCTTCTATCTGTGCCTTCATCGCTAGTTTCCTTTCTGGTCGTTCTATAGCTGCTGTTGTAGACGGCCATCGTTCTTCTCCTAGATATATCAACAGTGGTGTTCCTCAGGTTTCTGTCCTATCACCAACTCTCTTCCTTTTATTCATCAATGACTTTCTAAGCTGTACATCTAACCCTATCCACTCATACGCTGATGACTCCACCCTTCACCTTTCCATTCGGTTCCCGCAACGCCCATCTCAGCAGTTACTTCAACAAATAAGGGGTGAGGCTATGGCACACCTAATGTCTGACTTGGCTCGTATCTCTGACTGGGGTAAAAATAATCTGGTTGTTTTTAATGCATCAAAGACTCAGTTCTTACACCTATCAACCTGTCAAAATCTTCCACAGGTATACCCACTAATGTTTGATAATATTCAGCTTAATCCTGCATCATCCTTGAACATGTTTGGGGTTTCATTTACTCGGGACTTATCTTGGAAAGATCATATTTCATCTCTTGTAAATCTGCTTCCAAGAGATTGGGTATGCTAAGCCGACTCCGTTCGTTCTTTACCCCTGCACAATTGTTGACTATACAAGGGTTTTATCCGCCCCTGTGTGGAGTACAACTCTCATGTGTGGGGAGACTCCCCACATACAGCTCTTCTCAATAGGGTGGAGTCAAAGGCTTTTTGTCTCATTAACTCTCCTTCTCTTACTGACTCCCTTCAACCTCTGTCTCTTCACTGCACTGTTGTATCTTTATCTCTTTTCTATCGCTAGTTTAATGGTCACTGCTTCTCTGAACTGTCTGCATGCATTCCTCCACCTCTACGACGGGTGTGTAGCACCCATCTAGCAGCAAACTCTCATACCTTTTCTGTCCAACTCTCTAATGCAAGAATTAACCGTTACTCCCAGTCCTTCATTTATGCAATAGGTTAACTCTGGAACTGTCTCCGTCTGTCTGTTTTTCCCGTTGCCTATGATCTCCAGTCTTTGAAACGCAGTGTGTCCAGGCATCTCGAAATGAATTGATCTTGAATTTGACTCTCTCTTGTATTTTGTTTTTCTCTTGGAGGGAACTGTTATTGCGGGCTCATGGCCTTTGGTTCCATCTTCCTCGCATTAAATATATATATATATATGTGTGTGTGTGTGTGTGTGTGTGTGTGTGTGTGTGTGTGTGTGTGTTGTATGGTTATATAAATAGATAGATACAGTATTACCAACATCCTCAAGAATGTTGCCAAATCAGCTAATTCGTGAGAAGGTTACATGACCTCGTTTGGGTAGAGTTTTTGATTTGATTTGGTGCTTCTTACTCACCACAAATCGTTTTGGATTAAATCACAAACTCAGTTAATGATATCTATTATGAACTGTACAAATAAGTAAAATATATGAAATTATCATACAAGTTCATAAAACCACTATATGAAACACTTATGCAAATTATGCTATCTCATGATCATAGGGTGATTTTTGTTTTCTAGCTGGACTTGGATAATCGCACAAACATATGTTTGTTTCTGTTTGGAAAGAAAAGTAAACAGACGAAGTCTCTTTTACTAGACTGAAATTAAGCCAACCGCAGACGGTGTCCTGTCCTACACTAATGGGCTTATAAAGGCAACTACGAAATCAACCAAAGAAAATGAAGACAAAAAGACCAAGACTCAATTCTAGGACAATTTCCTCCAGAGGACAATATCCCCTCATGCACAATATCCCCTCGGACAAAATACCCCCAGACAATATACCCCCAGTGCACAATATCCTGCGAGAACAAAATCCCCCTGACCAATAGCTATATGTATATACATGTATACATCCATCCCCCCCCCCCTCTGACTTCCTCAAGGCTGGCATTAAAATTTCTTCAATTGATGTATTTTCTTCCATCACTGTTCTCAGTACTAACAGTGTATATGGCCCTAATGGGTTCGCTACTGTTGTCCTCAAAAACTGTGCTTTTGTGTATACACACTGCCTAAGTAAACTCTTTCACCTTTGTCAACTTATATTTTTGCTCCTTGCTGGATGTTTGCTCTTTTTCAGCCTCTCCCAAATAAGGCTTATCATTTATATCCCTCTAATAATCGCCCAATGGCTTTAACATTCAACATTTCCAAAGTTTTTGAGTGCATTGTTAATATATATATATATATATATATATATATATATATATATATATATATATATATATATATATATATATATATATATATATATATATATATATATATATATATATATATATATATATATATATATATATATGTGTGTGTGTGTGTGTGTCACTTTTCCTATCACAACCTTCTTTCAGTTCGTAAGTATGGGCTTCGCCAGGGACACTCCACTGACGATCTTCTCACCTACCTTTCAGACTCCTGGTCGTCCTAATTTTCTGGACGTTAGCGAAACCTTTGCTGTTTCACTTGACATCTCGAAGGCTTTCTATCGAATCTGGCAAAAATCTTTAATTACCAAGGTGCCCTCTTACGGTTCCTGTCCTTCTGTGCCTTTATATCTAGCTTATTTTCTGGTCATTCTATGGCTGCTGTTGTAGACAGCCACTGTTCTTCTCCTTGACCTATCAATAGTGGTGTTCCTCAGGGTTCTGTCCTATCACGAACTCTCTTCCTCCTATTCATCAATGACCTTCTAACCTGAACGTCTAACGCTATGCACTCATATGTTGATGACACCACCCTTCACCTTTCCATTTGCTTTCTGCAGCGCCCATCTCAGAAATTACTTCAACAAACATGGGATGAGGCTATGGCACACCTAATGTCTGACTTGGCTCATATCTCTGACTGGGACAAAGTAATCTTGTCATTTTAATGCATAAAAACTCAGTTCTTACATCTTTCAACACTATGAATTGTTGGATAGGAGCATCCTCTATTTTCAAACAATACCCAACTCTATCCTGCGTCATCTTTAAACATACATGGGGTTACATTATTTCAGGATTTATCTTGGAAAGATCATCTTTCCTCTCTTATAAAATCTGCATCCAAGAGAGTAGGTGTGCTAAGCCAACTCTGTGCTTTCTTTACCCCTGAACTGTTGACTTTATACACAGGTTTTCATTCGCCCCAGTGTAGAGTACAACTCTCACGTGTGGGGAGGCTACCCACATACAGCCCTTCTCGACAAGGTGGAGTCTCATTAACCCTCCCCCTCTTACAGGCATCCTTCAACCTCTGTCTCTTCGCTGTACTGATGCATCTTATTTGTCACTACTTTATTGGTCACTGCTCCTCTGAACTGCCTGCTTGCATCCCTCCACCACCACGACAGGTGTGTAGCACCCGTCTAGCAACAAACTCTCATCCCTTTTCTGCCAGCTCTCTAGTGCAAGAGTTAATCATTACTCCCTGGCCTTCATGTATGCAACAGGTTATCTCTGGAACTGTCTTCCTTTGTCTTTATTTCCTGTTGCCTATAAACTACAATCTCTCAAATGCAGTGTGCCCAGACACCTCAAAATGAACGGATCTTGAAGTTGGCTCTCTGCTATCTAGTTTTTACCTCGCCCGGATGGAGTCCAGCGAGGTTTTGTTTTTAGTTGAGTTTGTTTGTATGTTTGTTACGAACATTACCGAGAAATGGCTGAATGAAATTACATGAAACCTTCAGGATATGAGGTCACTGGTCCCAAAAGGAACTGATTTAAATGTGGAGGTAATGTCTTCAAGTTTGAAAGCTGAAATGCAAGGTAAAGGAGGTTCATAGGGCAAGTTGTTGAATGTTAAGTTAGTTGCACCATTACCATAGACTTTAATAGGGAGTTTCACAAGGCAACTTGAAACTGAAGTTAGTTGTGACTTTAATTGTTTACTGACACCAAATGGCAGTACCAGATCAGTATTTGATAGCACTACAATATCTGCTGTCGGCAAGGTACGTTGAGCCCCGCACCACTTACTGTTTTCTTGGATGGAACAATCTTCTGGGCCTCTGACCTTTGGTTCATTCTTTCTTGCCTATATACAGTATATATATATATATATATATATATATATATATATATATATATATATATATATATATATATATATATATATATTTTTGCCAGACGCCTCAATCCCGTCTGGGGTGGCCACAAACAAATCGCCTCCAAGTCGCCCTGTCCCCCGCCATTTCACTGCCCTGCTCCCAACTCACACACCCCTCTCTCATATACCTCTCCACCCCAGCCCTCCATCTCATCCACGGCCTCACCCTCCCTCACCCCCGCACCACCTCACTCACATACACTCTCTTCGTCAGTCTTTCACCCTCCATCCTCTCCACATGGCCAAACCACCTCAGTGTGTTCCTCATAACGCTTCCTATCACATCCACCACATCCACACCACAACGCTCCTTTATATCCTCATTCGTCAGCCTGTCTCTCCATGTGACTCCACAGGCTTCTCTTAAATAACTCATTTCCACTGCTCTCACTCTTGACTTGTGTCCTTCCAACAACGTCCAAGCTTCACTTCTATACGTTAGAGTTGGTATCACAATACTGTCATGTAGTAACTTTTTCACTTCCATGCTCACTTCCCTGTTTCTTATCACTGCTTTCAAAGAACCAGCAACCTTTCTTCGTTGTTGTACCCTTTCAAGCACTTCACCCTCCAAACCTCCATCCTTACTCATCACACTACCCAAGTACTTAAACGTACTCACATTTTCCAATTCCTCACCATCCAACCTCGCTGTACATTCACTGACTTCACTTCTCTCAAAGACCATCACTTTACTCTTCCCTACATTCACCTTTAGATTCCGTTTCTTACACACTCTCCCAAACTCATCCACCAAGCCTTGCAGCCCCCCTTCGTCTTCACTCAATAACACAGTAGCATCTGCAAACAACAGTACAGGGAGTTTCCAAACACTATCCTCTCTCACCAGAGAGAGAGAGAGAGAGAGAGAGAGAGAGATGTGTGTATGTGTGTGTGTGTGTTCTTACCTAATTGTATCTTTACAGGAATGAGTCAAGCTCGTACTGTCCCGTGTCTTAAACCATAATTATCGTACATATCCTTAAATTTGTGAATTGTTTTGGCACACACTATTTCATTCGGTAGTGCATTCCATTGATCAATTGCTCTGTTTGGGAAACTGAATTTCCTTACGTCTTTATCACCTCTCTTCTTATGCAGTTTTTTGCAGTGTCCTCTTGCTGATGCTTCTCCATATGTTAAGTAATCATTTATGTCTATTTTCTCCTTCCCTGATATGCACTTATATAGCATTATCATGTCACCTCTTTTCCTTCTCTCCTGTAGTGTTGGTAGATTCAGTTTATTTAGTCTTTCTTCGTAGCTTAGGTCCCTTAAGCTTGGTATCCATCTTGTAGTGGCCCTTTGAACGTTTTCAATCTTGTCTATGTGCTTTTTGAGATGAGGACTCCAGACTACTGATGCATATTCCAGTGTTGGTCTAATGAATGATGTTATTATCCTTCTTAGCATGTCTTCATTTATGTATGTGAATGCTATTCTCATATTTGCAAGCAGTGTATACATGTTCCGTACCTTCTCGCTGATGTGGTCAGCCGGAGATTGTCTGTTATTGATAATCACACCTAGGTCTTTCTCTCTTTCTGATGTGTATAGGGTTTTATTTCCTAACTTATAATCCCAATCAGGTCTTTTTCCACTTTTACCAAACTTGATTACATGACACTTGTCCACATTGAATTCCATTTGTCATGTACTACTCCATTCATGAAGTTTATTTAATTCTTCTTGTAGCTCTTTACAAGAGTCTGTGTTAGTAATTCTCCTTTGTATTTTTGCATCATCTGCAAACATATTCAGATAGCTCTCATTTCCAGTGTTACTGTTTATATCATTTATATACACTAAAAACATGATTGGTGCCAGCACTGAACCCTGTGGTACTCCACTAGTCACTTCTTTCCATGATGAGTAGTTTCCTCTTAGTACTGTTCTCATTTCTCTTTTTATGAGAAAGTCTTGCATCCAACAAAACAGTTTGCCTCGAATTCCTCCTTGATGGTACAGTTTCCATAAAAGTCTTTGGTGTGGTACTGTGTCAAAAGCTTTCTTGAAATCTAAATAGATACTGTCCACCCATCCTTCCCACAATGCTTCCACAATGCTTCTCGATGTCCCCAAGCTCCCTGGGTACTTCCATCTTCAAACACTTGAAGAGTTTTGTGTTTGGATCGTGACGAAATCAGCAATATTCAAGTCCGTGGGGTCTCACAACACTCGGGGATCCACCTTCCTCCACGTCTCCTTTCGAGGAGGCCTCTGGTAGTGGTTGTGGAGCATCTGAGCTTTTTCATCCTCAGGCACAAAGTCTGAGAAACAGCCAAAGCTAGTGAGATTCTCATTAAAGCTCCAGTCATTATTCTGAATTTTTTTGAGCGCTGTGCCGTCCAATTTCTCGTCGACCTGGTTCATTTTGATCTGTAATGTCTTGAGGAGAGCCGGATCATTTCTGGGTGTATCGATTCCAACTGGCAAATAGTACCAAGCTCGAAGTTACACCATGGCTGAGAGGATGTTTATTCACCTCAGGGCTCGTTCCTCATGAAGGGTGAGAAGCAATTTATCCAGGAACAGTTTAATCTTTAGTGAGTAGATCCCCCTCCTCATCCATCTGGCCCTGCTGTATGCTCCTGGATGGCGGAATCTGCTGTCAGAGCGCTTCCCCATTTTGGGGAGTGGATAACCCAGGAAGTGGAGTGAAAGTTCGAGGCATTCTTTTTAGTCATCACGGTCGTGCTTTCCTGGAGTTTGGCGACGATGAAGGAATCCAGCTCGTCTCGGTGCTTCGAGATCCACTGGTCTAAGGGTTGTGGATCAGAACAGATGGTCTGAGCTTTGTATGGTTTGAAGAGATACTGATCGATGATATCCCAGAGATCGTTGAAGCAGTTCAATAGGGGATTTCCAGGCCAAAGGAGGAGAAGAATGCATCAAAGACCCCCGACGAAAAGCTCGTGGATGTGGAGGCAACATGTAATGAAAAAGTGCAGTTTCCCAACGGCGTTCTGGATGACGGTGCAAGCCCACTGTAGACAGTCGTATTGCTTTTTTTGTGGAAGGAAGAACGAACCGAAGGCCAGGACCCTGTAAATTGTTCCTTCCAAGAAAAAACAAAAACAAGATAACAGAGAGCCAAATTGAAGATCCCTTCATTTCGAGATGACTGGACACACTATGTTTAAAAGGCTGGAGATCATAGGTTGTACGAAATACAGACAGAGACAGTTCCAGAGATGACCTGTTGCATACAAGAAGGGCTGGGGGTAATGGTTTACTCTTGCATTAGAGGGTTGGACAGAAAAAGGGATGAGAGTTTGTTGCTAGATGGGTGCTCCATTCCCGCCGTAGTGGTGGAGGGATGCAAGCAGACAGTTCGGAGGAACAGTGACCATTGAAGTGGTGATAAAAAACAGATGAAGATGCAACAGTGCAGTGAAGAGACAGAGGTTGAAGGGAGCCAGTAAGAGGAGGAGAGTTCATGAGACAAAGAGCCTTTGACTCCATCTTGTTGAGAAGAGCTATGTGTGGGGAGCCTTCCCACTCATGAGAGTTGTATTATTAAAGAAAAATTCTTTTGTCTCTCTTGTGTGCCGTCCCACACCATCGCCTATGCACAGGGGAAAATAACGTCCATTTATAAAGTCAACAACTGTACAGGGATAAAGAAGTCATGGAGTTAGATGAGCACACACCATCTCTTGGAAGCTGATTTTGCAAGAGAAGTAATATGTTCTTTTTTCCAAGCTAAATTCCGAGAGAATGAAACCCTAGATAAGTTTATAGATGATGCATGATTGAGCTGGATAATGATAAAAAGTAAAGGATATTCTTTGGCAAGATTTTGCCGGGTTCGTAGATGTAAGAACTGAGTTTTTGATGCATTAAAAACAAGATTATTTTTACCCCACGCAAAGATATGAGCCAAATCAGACATTACGTGTGCCATAGCCTCCTCTCTTGTTTGAAGTATCTGCTGAGATGAGCGCAGCAAGAAGTGATTGGAAAGGAGAAAGGTGGAATCATCAGCACATGAGTGGATAGGGTTGGATGCACAGCTTAGAAGGTCATTGATGAATAAAAGGAAGAGGGTTGATGATAAGACAGAACCCAGAGGAACGCCACTATTGATAGCTCTAGGAGTAGAATAGTGACCATCTTCAGCAGCAGCTATTGGATGACCAGAAAAGAAGCTAAAGATGAAGGCACAGATAAAAGGATAGAAACCAAAGGAGGGCAGTTCAGAAACTAAAGATTTTTGCCAGACTCGATCGAAGGCCTTTGAGATGTCAAGTGCAATGACAAAGCTTTTGCCAAAGTCCGGAAAGGAAGATGACCAGGAGTCTGAAAGGTAGGTGAGGAGATTGCCAGTGGAGCATCCCTGGTGGTACCCATACTTGCAATCAGAAAGAAGGTTGTGATAGGAAAGATGCTTTAAAATTCCTTTGTCAAGAATAGACTCAAAAACTTTTGAAACACAGGATGTTAAAGCAATTGGATGACAGAGGAACCAGAATGGTCCCCCTTCTTTGAGACAGGCTGAAGAAGAGCAAACTTCCAGCAAGAAGGAAACATGCAGGTTGATAGACAAAGGCGAATGAGTTCACCTATGCAGGGTTTAAGCACAGAAACACAGTTTTTGGGGACAACAGGAGGGACTCCATCAGGCCCATACACCTTGTTAATATTGTGGTCGGTGATGGCAGAAAGTCAGCCATGAGGATGTCAGAGGGGGTAAGTTATGGGGGTAAAGCACCGGAATCGTCTAAGGTGGAATTGGAGGAGAAAGTCTGAGCAAAGAGATCTGCTTTATCAATAGAAGAAATAGCTACAGAGCTATCCGTGTAGAAAAGGGGAGGGAAGGAAAATAAGGTAAAGTTATTAGAAAGGTTTTAGGCAAGGTGCCAGAAGGAGCGGGAAGAATTCGATTTGAAGAGCAGAACATTTAGTACGAATGAAATTATTTTTAGCAGAGCGAAGAACAGACTTAGCAGGAGTCTGGGCAGAAACATAAACGATAAGATTCAGGAGTGCATTGGCTCCAGTGCCTTTTGTAGGCTTTCTGTTTGTTGTCGACAGCATTAGAAAAAGTGTGATTAATCCAATGTTGTTTTGCATTAGTCACAGGATATGAGTAAGGAATGTATGCTTCCATGCCCAAGAGAATAAGCTCCATACAAAGCAATGCACTCTCTGATGGCTCTCGGCCATAGAATCAATTAATCCACTGATCTACAATTTTTGGAAGTTGGCTGCTTCAGAGATGAAATATGCTGTTCATGGTAGATTTTGACATGCTGATTTCAAATATCACCATTAAATCCCTTGACTGGCTCCTGGTTTCCGGATATTTTCATAGTAGATACATAGTAAGTTACTGTAAAAATCTGCTTCCAGGAGATTAGGTGTGCTAAGCCGACTCCATTCTTTCTTTACCCCTGCACAGTTGTTGACTCTATCCCAGGGTTTTATCCGCCCCTGTGTGGAGTACAACTCGCATGTGTGGGGAGGTTCCCCACATACCGCTCTTCTCAATAGGGTGGAGTCAAAGGCTTTTCGTCTCATTAACTCTCCTCCTCTTACTGGCTCCCTTCAACCTCTGTCTCTTCGCCGCACTGTTGCATCTTTATCTCTTTTCTATTGCTACATCAGTGGTCACTGCTCCTCTTAACTGTTTGCATTCCTCCACCTCTACGACGGGCGTGTAGCACTCGTCTAGCAGCAAACTCTCATCCCTTTTCTGTCCAACTCTCTAATGCAAGAGTTAACCGTTACTCCCAGTCCTTCATTTATGCGATAAGTCAACTCTGGAACTGTCTCACTCTGTATTTCCTGCTTCCTACGATCTCCAGTCTTTCAACCGCAGTGTGTCCAGGCATCTCGAAATGATCGGATCTTGAATTTGGCTCTCTCTTGTATTTTGTTTTTCTCTAGGAAGGAACGGTTATTGCAGGCTCATGGCCTTTGGTCCCTTCTTCCTAGCATAATCTCTCTCTCTCTCTCTCTCTCTCTCTCTATGGATCTGGACAGCCTGTGGATTTCATGTAGGGACTGCATAGTTAGGAATGTTAAAGCGGTGTGTGGTGTGAAGGAGAAAGATACGCTCTAATAAAAAAAATCATCTGTCGAGATGGGACCAAGCTTTTCGACATCAGAGAATTTCTGCGATTTTTGTGCCAGTTTTGGTGACCAGGACGCCTCCGTACCGAAGAAAGGCACCCACACCTCGCTTCAGGAATGGAACCCAAGTTATCCGAATGCAAGTCCGAGATATTAACCACTCGGCCTCAGAGACATACTGGGCGCCGGGAAAGGCGTTTATTGGTCAAAATTTGATCACTCATTAAATATAGTAAAATTTTTCAAACGTGATGGGACCAAGTTTTTTCACATCAGCAAATTTTTTGTGGTTTTTGTGCCAATTTTGGTACGATCTGAATGTGCAGGTTCAGCTGCCCAAAATACACACACACACACACACACACACACACACACACACACACACACACACACACACACACACACACACACACACACACACACACACACACACACACGACTACTGCTATAGTACGAGTATATTAGACTGAGAGGAACAAGCATGTAAAGAGACTAGTGAAGAGGAAAAGGAAGGAGGTAAATGACAATCTAGGAAGAAAAATGAATGAAAATTACTCTGAAAAGAGGAAGTTATTCTGGGAAGACTTGCGGAAATGTAGAAGTGACAGTGGAAAGAAATGTGAAAGTGTGAAGGATGTAAGTAGTTGATTATTAACCCATGCGGATGAAGTAAGGAACAGATGGAAGGAATATTTTAAAAACCTGATGAATGGGAATAGAGAGAGCAGTGTGGCTGTAAATATCATTGGTTTTGGGGGTGTGAAGAGAAGGAATACAGTGCCAGGAAACGTGACACGCGGACAGGTGAGAAACGCTGTGAAGCGGCTTAAAAATGGGATAGCAGCTGGGGTTGATGAGATGTATACAGGGATGATTAAGTATACTGGACAGAGCGGAATGAAATGCTTCTTAGAGAAATTTAAGAAGACATGGAGGAGTGAAACTGTGTCAGCAGGGTGGAAAAAAGGCTGTGATTGTACCCCTGTACATAAATAAAAGTGAGCAAAGTGAGTGCAAGAATTACCGTGGCATAAGTCTATTGAGTGTGGTGAGGAAGTTATATGGAAGAATTATTATAGAGAAAGTAAGAAGTCCAAGTGAATGATGAACAGGGTGGCTTTAAGAGTAGCAGAAGATGTGTGGATCAAATATTTGCAGTACAGCAGATAGTGGAGAAGGCTTGTAAGAAGGACTACGAGGTGTTTATGGCATTCACGGATGTAGAAAAAGCATACAACAAAGTAGACAGAGAAGGATTGTGGAAGGTTTTGCGCATGTACAGTGTAGATGGTAAGCTGCTAGGTGCCGTCAAGAGTTTTTATAAGGGTAGTGTTGCATGTGTAACGGTAAATGAGCAGCAAAGTGAATGGTTCAAGATCGGTAAGTGTGAGGCAAGATTGATGTCCCCATGGTTGTTCTCTCTCTCTCTCTCTCTCTCTCTCTCTCTCTCTCTCTCTCTCTCTCTCTCTCTATTATCTATCTATCTATCTATCTATATATATATATATATATATCTATCTATCTATCTATCTATATATATATATATATATATATATATATATGGAAGGGATGATGAGAGAAGTAAAAACACGAGTAATGGAGAGGGGGATGGCTTTGGTAATGAATGGTGATGGATGGAATATCTCAAATTTGCTGTATGCTGATGATATAGTACCGCTTGCAAATACCGGACAAGAATTTGGTAGACTAGTGCAGAGCTTTCTTACGTCTGTGAGCGTCGTACCTTGAAAGAAAATGTAGAAAAGAGTACAGTGATGGTTATTGAGAGAAAAGGTGACTCCCAGTGTGATGTAACACTGAATGGAGAGAGAATGGAATTGGTGAGGCACTTCAAATACACAGGTAAAGTGATAGAAAAGAGAGGAAAATATGCAAAAGAAGTGGAATGTAGAGTGACACAAGGAAAGAAAGTAGCTGGTGCTATGAAGGCCTTGATAAGAAACCGAGGCTTGAGTGTTGCAGCTGCACGAGGCTTACATGAAGGAGTGTTAGTGCCAACCTTAACATATGGATGTGAGACTATGGTGTGGCTTGAAAATGAAAAGTCAAGAGTTTTACCAGTGGAGATGGGACTACTGAGGATTGTATATGGGGTACAGAGAGTTGATAGGATACGAGACAATGTGATTCGTAAAATATGTGGAGTTAGGAAGTCTGTGGACACCCGAATCGAAAAGAATATACTGTGATCGTATGTCATGTGGAGAGAATGGGTAACTATACAGTGATGAAAAAGGTACATCGGAGCAAATTTGAAGGAGGGAGGAGGCAAGGTAGGCCAAGGAGGTGGAGGGATGTGGTGGATGAGTGTGTAAGGAAGAGGTATGGAAGTTAGTGAGACTAGGGGACGAGAAGAAATCGAGCTGGCTCGATGAATGTTATAAGAAGTGCATGATCAGGGATTTGGCACCACTTTTTAACACGACAGTGCCCTGACTGACTCTATCGGATATGTTTATGTGAACCTGCAGAATGTTGTGAATGTTTTGGTGTATCAGATAGAGTCAGGATTCGGGGGACTTGAATGATGAGTGAATGGAAGCGTGGCCCATTGGACTGGGCAAACTTTGGTTGTCTGAATGCTGCTACTCCCCACCCTGCCGTAGGGTGGGAAAGATCAGGTTTATATATATATATATATATATATATATATATATATATATATATATATATATATAATGTATACTTACATACTTAAAGGTCAGGAACTGAGTGTTATACCTGCTTCTGGTCAAACTGTATATATAAAGTTTACTTACATACTTAAAGGTCAGGAACTGAGTGTTATACCTGCTTCTGGTCAAACTGTTGCAATACTGTATTAGTTAAATATTTCATAGTCAGAACAATAACAGTTCTCTATTCCAGTTAACATCCCATTTTTTTCTTTGCTAATAGAGTCGTAGAAGACTTAGAATGTTAACCCTAGAATGATATCGTGTGTTTTTTGTAACGATACTAGTATCGTCGGGTCTGACAGACCCAGTAGGGAAAAAATTCATAAAAATTTTTCTAATGAAAGTTTAATGGAAATAACCATAACACATGAACTTTGAAGTATGCTTAACCTATTGAAACAGGAAAATAAAATTAAAAAGGGAACCTCTATCTGTAAATATATGAAAAATATTTTGAACAATTTTTGAAAAAAAAGTCACTTAGACAGCTACAGAAAAAAAACTAATAAACACAAGGGGTTAATATTTGTATGGTATATTATTTATACAACCTGCTGCCTTGTGCCTGCTGTTCAGCATGCTCTCACTACGATGATCTGTAAGACAACATGACAAAATAGAACATAAATTTTGGAGATCAAAAACGAGGTTGTTTCATGTACTCATATTTACAGTGCACTAAACCCCATATAATGACTACTAATTGATATTTATGTGTTGTAAATATCTAAAATGTGAAGGAAGATCATTTATAAGGCAATATAGTATGTATATCATCATATATAAGGGTAATGAGGAAATATATAATTATATAATAAATATACCAGTATACCTGTACAGTACACTATTTGTATATTAAGGTCAGGCCATTTTTACTGTATATGATTTGAAATGCTATTGTGATACATAATTATAGGCAACAGGGTGTAAGCAAGTCCTCTTCCTCATCCTTCACACTCAAAGTTTCAAGAAGATGTGGAATTTCTGAGTCTGGTACTGAAAGACTTTTTGTCATTTTCCAAGTTTTATAATATACTCTGTTATAATCTAATATATTCTGTTATCTGCAAAATTTTCTGAAAAAAAAAACACACACACACACACACACAATTTGTACTGTAAAAGAAAATCAGCTGGCTACATGAGGTCCATACACAGTTACAGTCACACTCTCGCCCCTCACAAACCTTTGTCCTACATCAACACACACTGGCACTTACCATTTTTCACATCATTCAGAATTATTATATAATTTTCAAATTTCACGGTCAGCAAACAAACATTATATGTCATATCCAAATGGTATCATTGGGTCTAACAGACCCAAACACCACAAAAACGCAATGAGGCAATTGGACCACAGAGAAGCACACCCTCCCGCTACAATGTCTCAGAGAACGCTGTGCTGGAACTTCGTAGCCACCATTTATATATATATGTAACTCTTTAATCTTGTAATAGGTGAGTCTTGAGTTTTGGTTAAAGTTAATTTGGTAATTGAAGAGCAGGAGGACTTAAAGATGAATACAGGAAGTTGATCTTGATTTATTATCTTCAGAGAAAGTCTACGTTGAGCAGCGTATGTATTATACAGGGACTTAATATACTAACTAAGTCTAGTCGGACCCCTTTTCTTCTTCGCTCTCTCCACTACCTACTGGTTGTATGGCTCGCCCCTCTCTCTCTCTGACACTCTCTCGACCCTGTTGCTAGTCTCTTCTCTCTCGCTCTCTCTGTACAACCTTTCGCTATGATCGCCAGCCCCCTTCTCCCTACTACCTGTCGGTTCTATGGCCAGTCCCTTTTTGAGCTCTGATTCCTACAGTCTCGTTTAGCAGAGGCCATGTCACGTGTGCTATACTGTTGTTGAAATGTTCTAGAAGCCTGTGTGTGTATGGTCACGAGGCGCTGTTTGTGGGCTATTGTGCTGGTGAGAGGCATTCTGGAGAGGTGCTAACATCATTTCCTTTTGGCCCCTAGGTTTGACATTGACCTAACCTCTAGAGTCTAGACTATATATGTATGTTGCTAGCTATTATGTATTAAGATATTTTAGAGTCCTGACAACTGAAGGTAGGAGTGCCAATGACGTAGTACCCATAGTACCCATGGACTAAAACAAATTATGTCGGCATCGGGTCTGACAGACCCAATGATACCATTCAAGGGTTAAATGAGGATTATTTGGGGAATAGCCTGCAAATTTTATGCCTGATAGGAGCCACTAGTTGCATCTATAAATTTTACTTGAAATCACATTTTATGTATCTGTTTCAATGTCAACATCAGAAAAAACGATTGTGATATAGAGATATAGATGCACAAAACAAGTTACCTAGTGATGTTAGTTGGTGCCAGTTAGACAGATTCAGGAATAATATAAAGATGTATTTGATGGAAATGGGTTGAGTAACAGATTTGTTTCAATTGCTGAATCCTTCTGAACATTATTATTGCAGTATACTTTTCATTCTAGGTTCAAGAATGATCCTATGTGCATTCCTCTCCTCCACTGTTATAAACATTCATGTAATATTTTTCATTTTATGTTGTTGCATGGTGTTCTATCCACATTTTTTTTCAGATTGGATTAGAATATTGGTAGATGGCGAGGGAGCCTTCCCTGATGGTGCCTGTCTATACTCAGTTTATAGTCATATCCTTCGAGGGAAGCTGCCTTGCATTCTGCAGGATCAGCGGCCTACTGGTGTAAGCCTTTTGCCATGTATTCATATTGTATTGTTAAGAAGCGAAATTTACCAGTTGGGTGGTCGAGAAGCTTCTCAACGTTTACTGTATGGTTCTGGTACGAGTCAGAGTTGCCAGTTTGCCTGCTGTTTTTGAGCGTAGTTGTTTCGTAAGTTATTCATTGATTTTTGTGCTCTTTGTCTTTATAATTTTTTATTTATGTGATTGCTTGTTAACCCGTCACGTCCCAAGGTTTTCCGCACCTCCGACATCCCCCAGTCCCGAGGTATTTTCGATTTTTTTTTTTTTTTTGGCTAAAACCTTCGCTTTTGGTGAGAAACATCGAAAATTCATAGAGAAATCGCTCACCTGAGGTTTAAAGTGCCCAATCCAGGTAGGAGTTCCTCCTTACCTGAGTGGGTTTTCTAACATGCTGGCACCAAAGAAAACGAGTTCTATGGGAGGGTAACTATTTTATCCACTCATAAACGGTATTTATTTATTTACTTGGTACGAATGTATATGTAGTATGTGAGTATATTGGTTTTCAAGCAGTAATAAAGGCATTATAAGCATTGTTTCACTCACTAACTAATCACCATACCTGACCTTTTTTTGCCACATTACCTGATCATTATTTCTGGCTGTTTCTTCTTCTAATGCTATGTAAACATTGTCCTCCACATTGTCATCGATTGGGGAATCACTCTGGCCCTGAATATCTTTACTAGGCAGGTCACTGGTAACAGGTCCTTTGCCAAGACAATGGCGTGAGGGGGGGAGGGGGGAGGTTATGCAGTGTAAGGCATTGTCCCTGCTTGGCATCTTGTAGAGGAATAGAGGAAGGTGTCCCGTGTATACATACGAAAAATCACGTGCGAAAATTGAAAATTGTGCAAATTAGGGACCTTGCAATTGCACAACGTACTGGTACATCGCCGGGACTGGCAAATGCAAATCGTTGCAACGTACCCATACGTCGACGGGATGGGGCGGGTTAATTATGTAATTTAAGTCAGTATGCTAAATAATTTACAGTGTTATGTAATGTAAGAAAACTATGGCATGTTTTGGTTGTTTCCGAGTTGGTAACTATTGTTGCTAGGGGCAGGTACAGGACTAGCACGTCGTAGAATGTTGGAGATGCAAGGAAGCTTATATAAGGATGGGGAAGAGAGTAGTTAGGGTTCAGTTGGTTATCAGTTCAGTTTGAGTGTAGTTCAGTGTCAGTGCAGTGCTTGTGGAAATAGTGAAGTGTTGTTGGCAAGCATTATGTGTCACTGCAGCGCAGTTTTGTACATTTTCAGTACTTGTCAGCAAACAATGGAGTACTGTTGTTAAGCATTAAGTGTAACTGCAGTTAGTAAGGTTTGTATAACTCCAATGCTTGTGAAAATAGTGAAGTGAAGTTGGAAAGCATTAAGTGTAGTTATCTGGAAAATAAGACAGTGAACTTAAGAAGCCAGTGTTTATCTTTGCCTCAGCTGATCTTGTGTACTGTACACTAAGAGGCTGACCATTGGAAGAGCAACTCACTGGGCAACCTCCTTCCTATACTGAACTACTGCTGTTGGAGCCTGTGGTAGTGTGGGATGGGGACATAACACTGGTGTCAGGAATTTAAGTGCTGCAGTGAGTCTAACATTCGACATGGAGGCATAAGGTGCACAGACACGAGGCCAAGCAAGGCTGCGATTATGAAGCTATTACAGGCACAGAGTGTACAGTTGAAGGCACAGAGTGAACAACTAAAGGCACAATGTTAAAAGCAAAAAGAAGAGTTACATGCACAGAAGACAGAAATCAAAGTACAATTGCAGGCACAGAATGAAGAACAGAAAGAACGATATGGACAGCTTCAGGTGGCATTACAGGAGCAATGAGGGAAGTACAACTGAGGGTGCAAGGACAGCTAGATGCATTCATATGGGAAATTAATGAAGAACAAGAACAACTGATGAAGGAGGTGTATGCTGAGCTACGGCAGCAGAAGTATGAGGTAGGCAATAACGTGACTGAGTGCAAACAGCATGTAGACGACCAGTTGAAGTCAATTAGTGAGGAAGTAGTGATGGAGTGCAAACAGCATGTGGACAACCAGCTGAAGATCAATGAGGGAATAGTGATGTAGTGTAGACAGCATGTAGATAACCAGTTGCAGCATGCAGTTGAGCATGTGAAGATTATTAGTGAGAAAATTGAGGCTGTAGAGAAAAGTGCACCACTGAGCCTAACGTTAGTGTACAGGGAGTGTATGAAAGGAATGGACGATGTATGGTGAATCGTGAAGGATCCCAAGCGTCTAAAGGTAGCATTACAGGGTTGAATAATCAGAATGCAGAAGTTGTAAGTCCTGGCCTTAATTCTGATGCCCCAGTTTTTAGGCCCCAAACCAGTGAAGTGAATGGCTATAATGGGGGTCCAATTAACCCGCCCCGTCCCGACCACTTTTTGACCACTGGTACCCCCCAATCCCGACCATTTTTCGACACTTTTTTTTTTTTTTGCTAAAACTTTCGCTTTTGGTGAGAAACATCGAAAATTAATAGAGAAATCGCTCACCTGAGGTTTAAAATACTCATTACAGGTAGGAGAGCCTCCTTACCTTACTGGGTTTTCTATCAGGCTGGCACCAAAGAAAACGAGTTCTATGGGAGGATAACTATTTCACACCACTCATAAACGGTATTTATTTATTTATTGTTACGAATTTATATGTAGTACAAGAGTACTATGCTATGTAAAGTTTGTCCTCCACATTGTCATTGATTGGGGAATCACTCTGGCCCTGAATTTCGTACCGTGGCATGACATGGCTATACTGGCCAGGTCACTGATAACAGGTGAATTGCTGAGAAAAGGCATGCAGGGGGGGGGAGGAGGTCATGCTGGGTAAGGCATTGTCTCTGCCTGGCATCTTGTTGAGGAAGGTGTCCCGTGTATACGTACCAAAAATGACTCGCGAAAATTGAAAATTGTGGAAATTATGAACCTTGCAATTGCAGGACGTTGAAGTACGTCCTCGGGATTAGCTGTGACAAAATGTGAGGACGTGGAAGTACGTCCTCGGGACGGCGCGGGTTAAAAAGAAACTTCAGGATTTTGATGGTAGAGTATCTTGGGAAGCTTACAGTGCATATTTGAGTTATTTGCAGATCAGAATGGTTGGGATGATAGGCAAAGGGCAGTGTGGGATGACAGGCACAGGGCAGTGCAGCTTGCTACTAGCCTTAAGGGTGCCACAGTGGATATTCTGAGCCAGATGTCAGTGATGGAGAAAAACAGTTAACAGTCCCTAGTAGACTGGAGCCAGGTATGGAACCATGTACCAGACTGAGGTTTTCAGAGCAAGATTCCGCACCTGTGTACGAGCTCAAGGAGAATCCCTACAGCAGCTTGTTTATGACCTGGAGAGTATGGCATACAAGGTGTGCCCTGGAGCAGCACCTAACCTGTTGGCTATTCTACTGAGGTACCAGTTCATCGATGCTCTTGATAGTGCAGAGTTAAAAGTGCAAGTGAAGCAGGCACAACCAAGAAGCACTAGCCAGAGCTCTAGAATTTTAGTCATACATCAGGTCCAGAAAATCCACTTTTCAGACAGGTCGTAGTGCAGGATTCAAGGCAAGAAAGAGGCAGGTACCATGAGGTGGAAAAAATGAAGGAAGGTGCTGGTACTGTGAAAAGCCAGGACATTGGAAAGTGGATTGCAAGAAGTGAAAGAGAGAACAGGAGAAGATCAGAGGAGGTTGCTAGTCTTTCGGGAAGCTGGGACACAAGGAGGTGGATTGTTACAAATGGAAGAAGGACCAGGAACAGAGCACTGCAGGAAATCCCTGATTGCAACAAACGGGTGTTGGACATGTGGTGAGGTGGGACACTTCAGTTATGAGCGTCCAAATGAGAAGGATGAGGGTAAATTAGTGAAGGGTGGTGATGAGAGGCAACAACCAGCCAGTTTTTCCCATGAAGCCACACCACTGAGGATATGTAGGAGAACCTTGATGAATAGTGTGCGAGAAGACGGAAGAACAGACAACAAGGAGTGCAGTAGGAATGGGACTCTTGGCAAGAAATGCCACTGTACGGTTGTGACAGGGCCAGCGTCAGATGTAGCAGACCTGAAGAGGATGCAGATGGATAATGCCACAGAAGCTACATTCAGACCAGGGTAGAAACTTCGAGTCTGCTGTGTTTCGTGAATGCTGCAAGTTATTGGGGATCAAGAAGACCAGGACAACCCCACTAAGACCACAGTCAGATGGGATGGTGGAGAAATTCAACTGGACCCTGGGACAAGAACTGGCCAAGTACTGTGTTGATGGACAAAGAGAATAGGACCAGAAATTACCTGCACTGCTGAAGTCATGTCGGCCTGCATCCCATGAGTCTATCGGCTACACCCCTGCAAAACTGATGTTGGGCCACGAGTTATGCTTACCCAGTGACTTGTTAATGGGAAGACCATTTGGTGAAGACCTGCCTAAAGACACCTCCAGCTATGTGAAGTATCTTCAGGAAAGGCTGGCTGAGGTACGTCATCAAGTGCGAGGGGCCCTCAAGTTTTCAGAAGTGATGAAGTGCAAGTGTGATGCCAAGGCAAATGAGATGAGCTTCAAGGATAGTGACCAAGTTTGGTTATACAACCCTCAGCAAAAGAAGGGACAGTCACTGAAGCTGCAGAGCCCATGGGACGGACCTTACACTGTGTTGGACCACCTATCATACATAACATATCAGATTTGGGGAGGCAGGAAATCTCGCCCAAAGGTGGTACACGTGAATCGTCTGTGGCAGTACCATGGGCCAGGACAGTACAGCTGAGATGTCTTCGAGAAATCGAACTCTCCAGCAGCTGAGGATGCTGAGGAGGACCAAGGAGCTGAAGTGCAAGTGGATGGTGACAGTTTCCCATAAGAAGAAGTGAATCAAGAAGAGGACCAAGTCCTGGAGGAGTGGACTGCGTGGAGGAGCAAGGACGTCATCGAAGCGGCACAGGAGAAGACCTGATAAGTTGAGGGATTATTTTGTTTATAGTTAAATGTTTCATCAGGATTAAGGTTTATGTTTGTATATATTGTGCAGTTTTGTCGAGGTGACAAAGGAGTAGGGAGGGATAGTGTTAAGAAGTGAGATTTGTCAGTTGGGTGGTTGAGAAGCTTCTCGATGTTTACCATAGGTTTTGGTATGAGTCATAGTTGCTAGTTTGCCTGCTATTTGTGAGCGTAGTTGTGTCATAAGTTATGCATTAATTTTTGTGTTCTTTTTCTTTATAATGCTTTATTTATGTGATTGCTTGTTAATAATGTAATTTAATTTAAGTCAGTATGCTAAATAATTTACAATGTTATGCACTATAAGAAAACTCTGGCATGTTTTGGTTGCCTCCGAGTTGGTAACCGTTGTTGCTAGGGGCAGATACAGGATTAGCACGTCCTAGAATGTTGGAGAAGCAAGGAAGCTTCTATGAGAATGGGGAAGTGACTAGTTCGAGTTCAGTTGGTTTTCGATTCAGTTTGAGTGTAGTTCAATGTCAGTGCAGTGCTTGTGGAAATAGTGAAGTGTTGTTGGCGAGCATTAAGTGTCAGTGCAGTGCAGTGCAGTTTGTATATTTTCGGTACTTGTCGGCAAACTGTGAAGAATTATTGTCAAGCATTAAGTGTAACTGCAGTTAGTAAAGTCTGTATAACTCAAGTGCTTGTGAAAACAATGAAGTTGGAAAGCATTAAGTGTAGTTATTTGGAAAATTAAGACATGGAACTTAAGAAGCCAGTGCTTATCTTCGCCTCAGCTAATCTTGTGTGCTGTACACCGAGAGGCTGACCACTGGAAGAGCAACTCACTGGGCAACGTCCTTCCAATACTGAACTACTGCTGTTGGAGCCTGTGGCAGTGTGGGACGGGGACGCAACAGTGTGTTCTCTCTTTTCGCCTTCTTCTCTGATCCTTCTCCTCTCTCTCTCTTTCTCTCTCTCTCTCTCTCTCTCTCTCTCTCTCTCTCTCTCTCTCTCTCTCTCTCTCTCTCTCTCCATTATCAGACCTAATCCTCTTCTCAATTATTTGCTCTTCCACCTTCTAATCCACTCACCCCTTGTATTTTTCATTTTCGTTCTTCTCCTTTTCCATTCGACCTTGTGTCTCTTCCTCCTTCTCTATCTCTCTTTCCTCCTCCTAAATTGTTTATTTATCTACTGTTTTTCTCCTCTTCTTCTTCTCCTCTTCCTCCTAGATCCTTTATTCGTCTATTTCTCTCTTCTTCTTCTCCTCCCCCATCACCTCCTCCTCCTCCTCTTCCTCCTCTTCTCCTCCTCCCCTACTATTCTTTTAATTTCTTTCATCTGTTTCTCCTCTCCTTTTTCTTCCATCTACCCAACATTATTTCTCTCCAGCTACCCCATCTCTCTCTCTCTCTCTCTCTCTCTCTCTCTCTCTTTATCCTTTTCCTCCTCCTCATCCTCTTCATCCTCATCTTCCTCACCTTCTTCTTCTTCTTCTTCTTCTTCTTCTTCTGTCCAAACCCAGTATTACCAACATAGATGCCAGGTATATTCAACTGAATATTAAATCGCACAAAGTGAATATATGTCTTGTCTACCATCTTTTTGCACAGTCAGTTGACACAGATGAAAAACTGTATGATCAAACTGAGAAAATTTGTTGTCAATGGGATAGCGTAATTTTTGGTGACTTCAATCTACCAGTATTTAAGTGGGGTGAACTGCTAATTGCTCACTCAGGACATGAGCTTTATCCAAACCTTCAAGAAAGCACCCTTTACCAACATGTAGAATACCCATCGAGAGGAAAGAATATCCTAGACATCCTCCTAACTACAAATGATAACCTAGTTAACAATATTGAAATTGAACCTGAGTTTAGTTCCAGCAATCATTGAATTATACAGTTCAATAATACTACTGAAAAAGTGAAAAAAAGAGAGAGCAAAGAAAAATTCAAAGACTACCGTAGAGTAGATTTCACCAGACTCAGAGTGTTGCTTACAACCACGGATTAGGATCATATGGCTGAATCCAATGACTTAAACCAAACCTGGAAAATATTCACTAAAATATTTAATGAAGTGGTGATGTGTGTACCACTACATAACAGGCATCCAGCTGGTAACAGTAAACCAAAGTGGTGGTCCAGTGACTTTGGTGGTCCAGTGAAATTAAAAGTAGCCTAATAGCCGAAAAAATTATTACCATAAAAATAAAGGTACATAAAATACAGCCATACCCTGGTTTAATGATGTAATTGGTTAGGTAAAATCCCACCGATCCGTTAGGTAGGGTATGGTATATCGGGGTACTTTAACAGGTAAAGAAATGTGGAGTGTTTACAAGCCTTGGGTTTCCCCCCAAACCACACCCAAAACCCACCCAAATGAGCCCAAAAACAAGTTTAAAGCCAATCTAATTGGCCTAACAGCTGTCAAGAAAACTAACCTAAGCCTAACAGCCATAAATAACTCACTAGAACCAACAAATACAATATGAAAATCATCAAATATGTCTGGTGAAAATCATACTTAGTAAACTGCACCCCAAAATGACAATATTCATCCCACCTATGACTAGAACACATTAATCTAAGTCTAAAAACAGTGTATAAATCAACCTAAACACACAATTTTTGTCTAAAATATCATCAAAATTGGTAAAACATGTCAAAACCCATAATTAAGCCAAAGGTTGGCCATCGTTAGGCAGGGTATGGTGGTAGTTCTACCCCCATTGTTAAGCCAAGGCATACCATCTAGGGGTATCGTATATCGAGGTATTACACTGCGTCTGGCAATAGACACATAGATAGACAATGATGATAAATTAGTGTACGATATTCTACACCGACTATTGAAAAGACATCAAACGAAGCAAGAGAGTGCTGGAGATCCACACTGCTAATACGTGCAAATCAAATCGTAAAGAATTTTACAGTTATATTTGAAAGAAAAAGGTTATGATTACATCATTGGCCCTCTACTGTAGAAGCAAACAATGGCAAACACACAGAAAATGAGGTTGAAATGGCTAACATTCTTAACGAATACTTTGGATCTGTTTTTACAGTAGAAAATACCACAAGAAGCCTACTGTCACCCATACACCTAGCAAACAGCAGCGTCCTCAGTAACTACACAAGCCACAATAGTGATATCCTTTCGCCATAAATACTCGTAGTACAAACATAAAGAAAACCCTGGCCCTGATAAAATATCACTGAGAAATCTCAAAGAAACAAAAAATGAGTTATAGCTGCCACTCACTGTCATATTCAATAAACTGGTAAATACTGGGACTAATTCATGTGAATGGAAGCTAGCAAATGTAACACCAGTTTTCAGAAAAGGAAATAAGTTACTCCCAGGAAATTACAGATCAATCAGCTTAACATCAGTAATGTGCAAATTAATGGAAACAATAATAAAAGATAAAATAGTTAATTACGAAGGGTGATCAGAAAGTAATGACAGTTCGTGCTATAACATGAAAACCTTGAATGATGGGAGGTAGGGGAGCAAGGAGAGTGCAGAGTTGCCTGTCCTTACGAGTTTGAACTTGTCGCCGTATGCCTGACTTTTCTTGTTTTATTGTTGTGAGTGAATGCTTCACTCTTGTTTTTGCTCTCTGGCCAGAAACATGGATTACTCGAAAGAAGGCTGCAGGTTCTACATTTTTACGAGGTGGAAACTGGGAAAGAAAGCAACAGAGATTCGAGGGGAATTATTACAAGTTTATCCAGACACTACTCCTTCCCTGGAAACTGTTTCCCGCTGGATTCGTGCTTTCACAGCAGGAAAAACTGAATTGAAAGATGAACAACGCTCTGGACGCCCCCGGACATCCGTGACCGAAGCAACAACTGTCCGTGCACGGCCCATCATTGACGAGGATCCAACTGTAACTCTTAGGTTCTTAGCCTTGGAGCTTGATATCAGTTATGGGAGTGCATATGACATCGTGCATGAACAATTACACCTGAGGAAGAAGTGTTGTCGATGGATACCCCATTTGTTGACTGATGAGCAAAAGGCTGAACGGGTGAGGATTTGTCGTGTCTGGCTTGCTGAATTTGAACCAAATGGTCCAAAACGGTTCTCAGATGTTGCTACTGGAGATGAGTGTTGGATTTCATTCTTCACAACCCATGACAAGCAGTCAAACATGGTGTGGTTGGGCGATGAAGACCCTCGACCTCAGATTTTGAAGGAAGGATTTCGCAGCCGGAAGCGCCTTTTCACCATCTTTTTCAATTCTCAAGGACCAATATGCGTGGATGTGATGCCTGAAAAGTCCACTATCACAGCCCAATACTACACAGACCAGGTCCTTCCACAAGTCTTGGAACACAAGGCCAACACCGCACCAACCCGCCGTCGGTCTCGCCTTTTGCTGCACCACGACAATGCTGCACCCCACAAAGCTCGCCTCACTATGCAGTACCTGGAACAAGAAGGTATAACTCTGCTCCCCCACCCACCCTACTCCCCTGACCTGGCTCCCTGTGACTTTTGGTTGTTTCCAAAAGTTAAATCTGCCATCGCTGGGAAGCAATTTCATCGCATCCAAGACTTGGCACGGACCGTCAATTCAGAACTCCGAAGTCTTCAGAGTACCACGCTTGCTTCATGAAGTGGAGAAAGAGAATGGAACGCTGCATAGAGGTTGGAGGGGAGTACTTTGAAGGAATGTGAGTCATAGTTTGATAGTTCTTCATGCTAATAAAAGTTTATGGACTCACTGTCATTTCTTTCTAATCACCCCTCGTATCTACAAGCAAACAATATAAACAGAGACTCACAGCATGGATTCAGAGAGCAACATTCATGCTCAACTAACTTATTGGACTTCTTCCATGATGTTTACAAATCATATGATGACTCAAGAGTAGCAAATATAATTTACCATGACTTTCAAAAAGCATTTGACACTGTCCCTCACAAGCGTCCTGTAAGCAAAATAGAAGCCCATGGAATAAAAGAAAATATGCTGAAATGGTTACAAGACTGGCTTTCAGACCAAAAACAGCGAACTGTAATAAACAGAAAGGAATCCAAATGGTGTAATGTGATTAGTGGCGTTCCCCAGGGCTCAGTACTTGGACCGATACTTTTTATTATCTACATAAACAACATAGATGGGGGTTTAACCCCTACCATGCTAGCGATGTAGATCTCCATCTCCTTCAAAAACGCTGGTGAAATAGATCTACATCCTGTAGCACTGAGAAGTCGTGGCAATAAACTGAAAAAAAATGGAGGTTGATATCATATCTGGCTAACTTCAGACATTTCTCCGTTACACTTACAACACTGATTTATGAGTGTGGGAAGCAAGTGAGCCTTCATAGGCTCACAGCTGCTCTGCTGTGTCTGTAACCTTTAAGATTTCAGAGGTCAAGTGGCACTAACCTGACTTGATTCGACCTACTTTCTGGCTTTGGTGATTGCTTTTATTAGAGCCAGGGATCTTATATTGATATAATAAGTACATTTACCCACACGAAAAATCCAGAATTGGTTTACAAGCTCACAGACGCTCTGCTCTCTCAGTAACCTCAAAGATTTCAGAGGTAGAGTAGCACCAGCGTGATTCATTCAAACAACTTTTGATTAGTTTTATTAGTGCCAGGGATCTTATATTGATGTATAAAGCCCATTTAGCCAGAAAACAAAATCCGAAATTGGATGAGATAGAGGGGTATCGGTTTTTTTCTTCCAGCACGGTATAGATTGTAAAATATCCAAATTTGCTGATGATACTAAAATAACCAATAAAGTAACTACAATGTTACAGTGGAAGCAATTACAAATTGACCTTAATACATCGGCAAGCTGGGAAGAAAATGGCAAATGAAATTCATCGTAGAAAAATGCAAAGTACAGTACTCCATACTGGAAATAACAAAGACCATACGAATTACAAAATGAACAATATTAAGTTTTCAAGTATATACAATGAAAAGGATCTTTGTGTGAAAATATCAAACTGCCTAAAACCGAGTAATCAGTGCACCAAGGCAGTTCAAACTGCAAACAAGTTGGTGGGTTTTATTGGAAGAACCTTCTAGTTTAAATCGGAAAAAGTCATACTTGGCTTGTACAACTAGCTAGTGTGCCCCCATCTCGAGAATTGTGTCAGTTCTTGTCTCCGTGCTACAGAAAGGACATAGAAAAATTGGAGAAAATACAGCAAAGAATCACAAAAATGAAACCACGACTGAGAAGCAAGCCATATGAGGATTGCCTTGAAGAACTTCAGTAATTCAGTCTAAAGAAATGAAGGTTAAGAGGTGACCTTATTGATGTTTTCAAAATCATGAAGGGATATGACAGCTTAGACATGAATAAGTATTTTGAAATAGACCGGTCGAGTCCAACCAGGAGTAATGGCTGCAAAATTATGGGAAAGAGTTTCCAATTCCATGAAGCAAAATACTTCTTCAACAGGGTCATAAATATCTGGAACAGATTACCCTCAGATACCGTGAACAGTATCACAGTTAAGACCTTTAAAAAGAAAATAGACAAGTACTTGCACGAGAATCCTCAGCTGACTCTGTTTCTGTCCGAATAACTTTTACCAGCTATGCATAAGTTCATTCCCCTCCTGTCTACAAGACACTCCGTAAACTTAAAGGGTCCGTACATAGTGCCACGTCACGTCATTATGATTTATCAATTTATTAAATGCAAATATAGTAGTATAAGCACTGACTAGGATCTGCCCTGAGTTAATGGTCACTACTTTTACTTTTAACTTATGATGGGCTGTGGATCACGGAGAGTCCCTGTTAGTTAAGTGACCACCATCGGGATTTTTTTTAATGTACCAAGGGTCACTGCTTCAGGAGATAACTTGTGTAATTGTCCCGCATGTGAAAGTTCCTTGTCACAGTGGAGTGAACAGGGCTGGGGCCTATCTGACTGCTGCCTAGCTTAAAAATGCCAGGCAAGGCTGCCGCACAACCCTTGAACATCCACACTGTGTACTGTGCAATTTCCACGGTATGTCCACAGACACCCCGTTAACTCAACGTACCCAGCGTACATAATGTCATGCCGTAGTTATTTGATTATTAGATTACCTTCGCTTTCAGGTTATTCAAACTGGTAGCTAATAAATAAAGTATTATAGAATGTAACTTTTCCTTTTCAGAGTTTCCTATTAAATTTCCATGTCAGTTTTTCCATGGTGCATGGTGGTTCCTCTTCCTGGAGGGCTTGGAGGAGTGGGGAACCTTCTTGTTTTACTATTGTTATCCGTCAACATGTAGTGTTAGATTTTGTAGTCATAGTGTACTCTGTAACAAACAGCCTCGAAAGGACCACAAGGTGTGTTGCCGTTTGCTTTCCATTGTATTCCTTTGTATTCCTCCTTCTCCTTTTTCCCCCCTCTTCCTCCTCCTCCTCTCCCTCCTCCCCCTCCTTCTCCTCCTCCTCCTCCTCGTTCTCTGCTCTCCTCTTGACTCAAGGGCCCTCACCTATCAAGAGATGAGAAGCTTCCTCTTTTTAATCCCTCTGGCTGTCTCTTCTCTCTCTCTCTCTCTCTCTCTCTCTCTCTCTCTCTCTCTCTGTTATTAATATCTCATATCCTCTTTCACTCCCATGATTTATTATTTTCCCTTCATGTATTTCATGGCACGCCAGTCTCTTTCTCTCTCACTTTCTCTTACACTCTCGCCCACTGCTTCCCTGTCTTGACGCCCACTCACGCTCAAACATTCACATTATTCGTCAACGCTCTTCTTCTCTCTCTCTCTCTCTCTCTCTCTCTCTCTCTCTCTCTCTCTCTCTCTCTCTCTCTCTCTCTCTCTCTCTCGCCTTCTCTGAGGGTGCTTATGTCACATTGTTTGGAAAATGACCGTATGATGTGAGTGGCGAGAGAGGCAGAGGGAAGGAGAGGGAGGCAGTGAGAGACTGGCTGAGGCGCGTGTGGTAGGGTGAGGCAGAGTGAGGCAGGAAGAGGCAGGGGGAGAAAGGAAAGGCATGGGGTGACTGGGAGAGGCGGAAAGATGCAGGATGAGATAAAAATAGTCAGTGGAATGCAGGAAGACGGGGGGAGGAGAAGGAGAAAGAGACAGAAGGATGCAGGGAACGACAGTTTGAGACAGATTTACAGGGAGAGACAAAATGATGTTGAGAGTTCTAAAGAGAGGCAAGGACAGACGGATGGTTATAATGTGCGTCAGGGTGAGCGATATGCGGGAAGATGCAGAAGATGCAGGGTGAGATAAGAAGAGGTAGGGTGAAGCAGGGTGTGGCATGGATAGACAAAGAGTGACAGGGAAATGCATGAGGACAGAGAAAAGCACAGATATATAAAAACAGACAAGAAGAGCTTACTGCAGGCAGGGTGAGACAGACAGAGGCAGGGAACGGTCTGGTGAGGTAAAGAGAAGCAGGGAGAAATCAGAGTGAGGTAGAGAGAACCAGTTAAAATGAAGTACAAATTGGGAAAGACAATGTGAGGCATGGAAGAGTAAATGAGGAGCAGGTACTGCGGGGTGGGGCAGGGATAGAGGGAAGCGTGAAGAGATCTGAAGTGATATGGAGTGGATGAAAGAAAAAAGATAAAAGACGAAGGGGGAGATAGATTTTTTCCAGTGAATTTGATTGGATTAGATATAAAGAAGGGAGGGGTGAGGAAAGGCTTAGATAGGTATATAGAGGCAGGGAGAGGAAGGGATAGGCTGGATGAGGTTGGGAGACAGGAAGAACTGCATGAAAATTACAAGAGCATTAAAGGAAGGCAAAGAGAATGAATGGAATTTCCATACTTGGCAGAATCACGATAAAAACGGTTCTGGTGTTTTGATATCGCAGGTACGAATCAAGGTTTATGGAGGGAAGATATTGTTAGGAGTTAATTTGCGTTTTACCTAGCTTCATTATTATTCTACAAGCTAACCAATATGTCATAGAAATGTTCATGCTGTCGGTCAATACAATATACTGTATTACAACGTCTTGATCTGTTCAATTGGAAGAATGATCTCCATATATAGAGATCGTGTTTATCGTCTGTTCGGGCTGAAACTGTTGTATTTTCTCAGTAAACACTATATCGACATGCGGGTATAATTCCTCAATTCATGCATAAGACTCCCCAGGCTCAAGAAATCAGCTGGCAACTTGTTTCCATACTTTTGGCATAATCCACACACATTCCATCTGTTGACGCTCTCAGGTTCCTATGACACCCTCAGCTTCATAGAATTGTCTAACGTTAACCTAAACACATTGGTAACATCTACTGACCATGAGGAAGTTAAGGGTACTAATATTAACATTCAGGTTCTTGCTCTCACTCTCAGCTATATAAAACAGTTTGGCGTTAGCCGGAATAAAATACTGCAGTGGTAGCCAGGAAAGGATTAGTCGTACCAGAATTAACACTCTTAAGCTCCTATATTCACTCTTGGTTGAGTATATATTTTTTGGTATTAGGTGAATATAATACTAGAGCTGTCTCAACCATGAAAAGATTAACACATTACTAAAATACATTTCTTCGTAGTTCATACCAGGCGGTCCATACACGCGGAAGCAAAGAGTCTTTGTCACCATATCAATAAACGAAGGTGGAAAAAAAAAAAGAAAACTAACTGGCAGAGAAATTACGAAAGAAGCAGGGAGTGGCAGGGTAGGGTGAGGTGTTACCAGGAGGGACAGATAAAGGCAGAGTGAGATAAACAGAAGCAGAATATGGCGTGGAGAGGTAGAATGAGGAAATGTTGCAGAGTGAGGGTAAGGCAGGGTGTGGTGGGGAGAGGCCGCAAGATTCAGGGTGAGGCAGGGTTGGTTGAGAAAGGAAGGGTGAGGCCTAGGCTGAGAGAAGCGTGGTGAGACTGGGAGAGGCAGGGTAGGCTGACAGAGGAGCACGGTTATGCAGGGTTGCTGGGGGAAGGAGGATGAAACAGTGCAAGCTTTGAGTGACAAGGTGAAGCAGTGTAGGCTGGGAGGGGCTTAATCAGGCAGGTGACGAAGGGTAGGCTGTGAGATGTAGGATGAGGAAGGGAGCTTGGGAGAACCAAGGGAAGATGAGAGAGCCTTGATCAACTGAGGAAAGGGATAAGTAGGGTACGGCAAGTTACGCAGCGAGAAGATGAGGCAGGATAGACTGAGAGAAAAATGGTCAACCAAGCTGAAGCAGAATGAAGCAAGAAAACCTTATAGATATATAAAAATTCGCTTCAATAATATGAGATTTTTCTCAAATAAACTACTATAATAAGATACCAAGACAACCATTATATGAGTGTCATTTACTGAAGAGGTTAAGGAACATTACTTCTAATTCACTCAGCAAGTGAAAATCATCCTAATTGAGGTCAGATCCTTTGGCAGAAACTTAAGTTATGCAAAAATGGTGTCATCGTGTCTGAGGGGTTAAGCGACGGCACAATGAGAGAGAGAGAGAGAGAGAGAGAGAGAGAGAGAGAGAGAGCAGTAAAAGAAAAATAATGGAAGAGAAATAGAATGTATAAGAGCACTTCACTCCGCATCCCATCTCCCTCCTCCACTTTTTTCACCCGCTCTTCCTTCCCTCCCCCCCTCTCTCTCTCTCTCTCTCTCTCTCTCTCTCTCTCTCTCTCTGTATGTGTGTGTGTGTGTGTGTGTGTGTGTGTGTGTCATTCCTTACATTTATTAATATTCCCCGTGAACCATTCTTCCACTTTTCTTTCATCCATCGACATTGTTCTGTGTTTGCATATCTTATCCTTATTTATGAGCTATAATACTAACAGTAAATCTCACTATATATGTTCTGAACCATCTGTTTTCCTACAGTCCTTTTGGCATCATGGTTGTTCCTAGCACGGTCTGGTTTACTGCCCTGCTGTCATTTTGCCTCTTGATAAGGTTCAGTACCACTAATGGGAATATAAGCATCTATTATATCCTCCACACTGCTTTGAATTAAGGATCGAAGGCTAAGGTCAGCTCAAATGAACTTTTCGGGAGCATTTGTTTGTGTAAAAAAAAGGATGCATTACTAAAGCTTTGTGTTACAGGTGTAAGACGTCCGGTATCGGTAACTCTGTTATATATCATTTTCCAAGAGTTCAAGCGCATCGTCCTTGTGTATTCGGAAGTTTTAGCAGGTCCTTTGGCGTACTTCATGGCAGTGGTTTGGGGCCCGTAGGCTATTATTTATCACTCATTCTAAGGATTTGTTCAAAGTTATGGACAATAAACTGAACTGTACTGCTAATTATACAACTTTGGTTTCTAGGATTTGTATTGGCAAGCCACGTAAACCTGCTTGTGAATCTTTGTTTTGAGATTTGTTGAAGGCTTCCCAGTATTGTAAAGACTGGGATGCGAAACTCAACGCAATCTGCCTCTCATGACACAACTAATGAAGGAATGGCTTTTGATGAGCATAATGAACTGGAGATTCTTTGCAAGTAATTTTTTTTTTTTACTCATTAAAAATCTGAAAATCATATAATTCATTGTTTTTATCGGCTGCTTAAAAACTTGGCATAATTAGGAAAGCATGAAAGAATGTCAGTGAATCATTTATTTCAGGGACTGTTTCCGGTGCTTTATTCTTCCTTTTCTTAAACTCTCGTTACCTGTATTGTTGTCCACCGCTGCTTCTCCTTACAGTCCAATTGACAGGTTCTTTAGGATTGTTAGGTTATTGTGTGGTGGTGAAGTTTGCTACCATCCTCGCGTAGTTTGTTGTTAGTGCAAGATGTAAGCAATCCATTCTGATACAGCCAATCATTTGTAAGGCTATCGCTCTAAGCTGTACTTACCTTTCAATTCTACCCGGTTCTCATCAGCGCAGCATCTAGTATCACTTCAGCCACTGAGGCGTCACACGGCTCACCACTCAACCAGCTTCCATCCGAAAACTGTTATTCTTTGAAGCTCCTTTATTTGTGGTGTGTGCAGTTCAACTAGTCGATCCATACTGCTGTTTAAAGTCAAGCCTCTTTAGCTTAGGAGGTACAATTTTTTGCTGGATCTCGTTAATTTTGTTAGATTTCGCCAAATTCCGATTACATCTATATGAATAGCTTTGATGGTAAGCTTTGTTTATTTGTTTGCCCTTTGGTATTATTTGTTAGCTTTATTCTCCTTTTAGTTTTCTTTTGTATTCTATTGCTGTTGTAAGTCTGCCGGGAGGTCATAAGGGTTGTATACCTTTGCTGTCAAATATAGCTCTGTGTATAACAATGATAATGATAATAACAACAATAACGAATATTTAATAATAATAATTATCACCATCCACTCACTGGATGTAGTGCTGCTCTCGGGTGTCTGCCCTTTCCTCTCCTCCATCTTCTTTCCTTCCATCCTCTTCTGTCTTCCTTTCTTTCATTCTTTCCTTGTCCTTCTGTCTATGGGCAACTTTACACTCCCTCTTCTGTCTTTCTTTCCTTCATTCTTTTCTCTTCCTTCTGCCTGTGGGTGACTCTACACTGAGTGACAAGCCAAATGGTTTTCTGTACACCAGGAAACCATTTACTACGCTGGGTGGTAACCATATAGCCAAATTTTGGCGCCTGGTGGTTTAGTGGGTAATTATTGCGCTCCAGTCGGATTGAGCCGGTGAAGGTTTATATCCAAGGGTTGGTTGGGGTTGATTGCTCACGTATTGCCACTCAGGGATGAGTGAGGCTAGTCACTCTCATCTTAAATGTCGGGACCAACTGCCTAGTTCCGGGATCCTACGCTCCTCATGGGGCAATGTAGGATTGAATGATAGATAGATAGATAGATTATAAGAAGAAGAAGATGATGATGATGTAGAGAAGAAGAAGATGAAGAAGAAGAAGAAGAGGAGAAGGAGGAGGAGGAGGAGGAGGAAGAAGAATTGCAGTAATAATGAAAATAATAATAATAATAATAATAATAATAGTAATAATGAGAGTAACTAGAACACCGTAAAATTGTCCAAGGACAATTTTCATACAGAAAAACTTCCCACGGCCATTTCCAACTAGAAGCCGAGCTATAAAGGGACCTTGAGGTCAAGGTCATTGAGCTTGTGCATCTCACCTTAGGTCATCACAGTCTATACAAGTAAGTCCACCAAATTTGGTGGTTATTGCTTTAACCCTTCATGGAAACATGTGTGGCATCTGGAACATCCAGAAGTCACATATATAGATAGATAGATAGATAGATAGATATACTGTATATATATATATATATATATATATATATATACATAGATAGATAGATAGATAGAAAGATAGATATAGATAGATATTGATATAGATAGATAGATAGATAGATAGATATTGATATAGATAGATAGATAGATAGATAGATATTGATATAGATAGATAGATAAATATACAGACACTTTTAAATCCCAGGAGTTCTTAGAAAAAAAAAATAACCAATTAGAACCATTCTCCTTTCCACACAGAGTTTGCCTTAAGGCTATACTGAAATAAAATTTCAGTTTCCTAGCTTGAGCAGTTCTTGAGAGAGCGTGGTTAACTCAGTGTTCTGTTTTCTGGATAATATCCGGAGATCTGGTTGATGGATTGCCACCATTTTTGGCCAAAAGAAGTGGACAGTTGTCCAACTTAACTGATCAAGTTTGAAGGCTGTAGGCCAAGTAGCATTAGAAATATCTCAGTTTTCAAAAAAGTAATACTGATAATAATAATAATAATTATCATCACAATAATAATAATAATAATAATAATAATAATAATAATAATAATAACAACAACAACAACAATAATAATGATGATAATAATAATAATAATTATTATTATTATTAATATTATTATTATTATTATTGTTGTTGTTGTTGTTGTTGTTATTATTATTATTATTATTATTATTATTATTATTATTATTATTATAACTAGAACACCGTAAAATTGTCCAAGGACAATTTGATAAAGAAAAAATTCCCACAGCCATTTCCTACAAGAAACCGAGCTGTAAAGGGATCTTGAGGCCAAGATCACTGATCTTGTGCATGTCACCTGTGGTCATCACAGACTATAAGTCAACCAAGTTTGGTCGCTGTACCTTTAATCCTTCATGGAAATTTAGGTGACATGTAGAACATGTCCCAATTTTTGACCCGAGGCTATTTGAGAGAATAATCAAACGATTAGAACCATACTCCTTTCTGCACTGTCATCCATAAGGCTATACTGTAGTGATATTTCAGCTTCCTAGCTTGAGCGGTTCTTGAGACAGCGTGGCTGTCTCACTTTTCTGTGTTCCGGATAATATCCGGAGATCAGTTTGTCGCATCACTATCATAGTTGGCCAAAAGAAGCTGAGAGCTGTCCGACTAGGTTGACCAATTTTGAAGGCTCTAGGCCACATAGCCTATGTAATATCGCAATTTTTAAATAAGTAAGAATAATAATAACTGTAGCAGCCGTAGCTCAGTGGGTTAGAGCGCTCCGCTCTGACCGAAGGGTCAGAGGATCGAATTCACCCAAGGGTCATTGGTAGACATCAGGAAGGGCATCCGGTCATAAAATGCTACATGCTCCAGTCCAAAGTCCTCTACCTAGGGGCAACGCCTTAGCCCTTCGGGGATATCTGGCGTAAAACCAATTTTTTTTTTTAGAGAAAGCGTATGATAGAATTGATAGGGAGGCTTTGTGGACTGTTTTAAGTTTGTATGGACTTGATGGTAGGTTACTAAAAGGGGTGAAAGTTTTTATGTAAATAGTAGAGCATGTGTATGAGTGGGAAATGCTGTGAGTGATTGGTTTCCCTTGAGAGTGGGGCTGCGACAGGGATGTGTGATGTCGCCATGGTTGTTTAATATTTACATGGATGGTGTTGTAAGGGAGGTGACTGCAAGAGTTTTAGGTGGAGGTCTGAGTCTGGTGAATGTTGATGGTGGAGAGTGGAATCTGAAGCAGCTGCTGTTTGCAGATGATACTGCACTGGTGGTTGATTCAGAGAAGAGATTGAGACAGCTGGTAGAGGAGTTTGGAAGGGTGTGTGAAAGGAGGAAATTGAAAGTAAACGAGAATAAGAGTAAAGTGATGAAGTGTACGAGGTTGGTAGATGGTAGGGGGATGAATATAATTTTGAATGGCGAGTTGCTTGAGGAGGTAGAGTGTTTTAAGTATCTAGGGTCACATGTTGCTGTGAATGGAAGAATAGATGCAGAAGTGAAGTTTAGAATAAATGAAGTAGGAAAGGTGCTGGGAGGAATGAAAAAAGTGTTTAGATGTCATTCGCTTAGAATGGATGTAAAGAGAAGGCTGTATGAGGGTGTTGTGGTACCAACTGCATTATATGGGTCTGACACATGGAATATAAGTGTAGCAGAGAGGAAAAGTTTGAATGTAATGGAGATGAGGTGTCTGAGGAGTATGTGTGGAGTGACGCGTATGGATTGAGTGCGAAATGATGAAGTGCGAAGGAGAACTGGAGTTCTTCGGGAGATAGCTGGTAGAGTTGAGCAGAGGGTGTTGCGATGGTTTGGGCATATGGAGAGAATGGATAATGAGAGATTGGTGAAAAAGATAACTAGATCTGATGTGAGAGGTGTAAGGCTGAGAGGAAGACCACGAATAGGATGGATGGACAGTGTGAAGAGAGCGCTGGATGAGAGAGGGATGTCTGTTGAGCAAGGAAGAGTGGCTGTGCGTGACAGAAATAAATGGAGAGAAATTGTGAATGAATAAGTGATGACGCAGCCCTGAGGGGATATTCTCCCTCATTTGGTCTGATCAGCTTTCAGGTCAGATACGGGTAAGGGGATGGGTCTGTTACGATGTGGCAGTGGTAAACCAGGTCTGCTGTCGGGCCCTGCTGCGGATGTCACTGATTGCATTGCACAGTTGACCCTTGTGCGGTGTGGTGCGGTGAGGATCTGTCCGTTCTCCCCTTTGGGGCTAAGATGCGAATGAATGTGTTTGAATGGATAAGTAAATGGGGAGTGTGTCGTCCTGTCTCGGCTACCTCCCTTTCCTTGGGGGAAGTAGCCTAGGTATATAGATAGAAGAATAATAATAACTATAGTAGGACTCGCACACGTTTGCGGCTGTGGTGTGGCCGCACCTGTGTACAATGGTGCCACGTTTCCCCAACTTGCGATGTGAAACGGAAGCTATTTATGTACAAGGCATCACAAATTCGATAAATTCAGATGAATAAAACTTACACTTGTGTATTTTGATGGATGAATTAACAGTAATCTTATTATGCATAAAATATTTATACAGTAACACAGAAACATGGCATACATATTGTACAGTGTTGCTAAAAGAAATTGTAGTCACTTTTAATAGTTTTTAGCGTAGCTTTAGGGTGGGTAATAATATCACAGTTATGGATATAAGATAATGACCTGAAAAAAGAAGAAATATGCCAATATCCAAAGTAAAAGAAATAATTCATGTAATTCTTGTGAGTGGCAACACTTACACTGGCCTAAGATAAAGTACGTACCTCCGTAGACCCAAGCATATCTTGTACAGATGTTGCTAGGGAAAAATGCTCACATTTACCGGCTTTTACCATAATTTTAAGGGCGAGGAATAATCACATTTATAATCATAAGCTAATATGTAGGACAAAATAGTAGGCATATGCCAATACCGAAGAAAAAAAAAAAAAAAAAATTATTCACTCGCGAGCGGCAACACTTCCACACCCAGTCGGTGAGAGAGAGAGAGAGAGAGAGAGAGAGAGAGAGAGGCAGGAGAGGGGCATGCATTGAATGGATTGTCGGCATCACTAAATATAACAAAACCAAATTAACAAATGAAAGCACAATTATAAATAACTTATAAAAGAATCAAAAGTACTCAGGGTGGCTCACATTTCCCGCCAGGAGAGAGAGAGAGAGAGAGAGAGAGAGAGAGAGAGAGATAATGGTATAGAAAACGTGGCACCACTGTACACAGGTGCGGACAACACCACAGCCGCAAATGTGGGCGAGTCCTACTATAGAACATCATAAAACTTTCCAAAGACAATTCTGATAAAAACTTACCCCAGCCACAGCCAACTAGAAGTCGAGCTATAAAGAGACCTTGAAGTCAAGGTCATTGGTCATCTGCATGCCACCTTAGGTCGTCACAGTCTATAAATTCACCAAGCTTGGTGGGTCTAACTTTATTCTTTCATGTAACATCAGGTGACTTATCTGTCTTCCCAAGTAGTCAAAATTTTTGGACCATAAGCGATCTCGGAGAATAACGGTCCGATTCGGACTATATTAAGCACAGCATTCTGTCCAGGTCCCAGGTATAGACCTATGCCATAAAAATTTCAGCCCTCTAACTTACGTGGTTCCAGAGCTTTTAGGGTTATTTTTTTTTTTTAGATCTTATCCGAGTTCCGTTAGTCAGATCTGGAAGATATTTGGTCAGTTGAAGTGACTAGCTAGTACTATTACATGCCAAAGAATGTAGGCTGTAGCTCAAGCGGTATCTGCGTGGCAGCGATTTATAGTAACAATGACACATGGATGTTGGAAGTTTTAATAATAATATTATTATTGACAAAAAAAAAAAATTCCCACAGGGATGTGGGAAATTTAAAAAAAAAATAATAGTATAAACAATATTGACAAAAACTAGAAAACATCCCACAAGGATGTGGGAAGTTTTAATGATGATAATAACAATAATAACTAATCATCATCATCATCATCATCATCAAAAGGGAGAAAGAAGCGTGTGATAATTATAGTGGCATTTCTCTTCTTAGTGTAGTAGGGAAAATATGGTAGGATACTTACTGACGAAGTTCGGGAAATAACGGAGGAGTTAGTTGGAGAAGAACAGGGAGGTTTGAGGAAGGGAAGAGGTTGTGTAGATCAGATATTCATTCTTAGATCTTCAGTGGAAAAGTTTCTAGAGAAGGGAAAGAAGTTGTATTCGCCCTTCATGGATTTGGAGAAAGCATGTAACAGGGTGGATAGACAAGAATTGTGGAAAGTATTAAGGTATTATGGAGAAGATGAGAAGTTGCTGAATGCCGTGAAGAGTACGTATGAGAGCGCTAAGGCTGCAGTGCGTGCGGACAGTGAACTGAGTGAATTTTTCTACTTGAAGGTTGGATTGAAAGAAGGATGCGTCATGTCTACATGGTTGTTCAGTCTGTATATGGATGGGATTGTAATGGAGATACAAGGGAAAGCAGTGGATGTTAGAGCGGCCAAAGTGAGAGAGGGCAGTGGTTGGAAACTCCCTGTACTGTTGTTTGCAGATGATACTGTGTTGCTAAGTGAAGGCGAAGGGGGGCTGCAAGGCTTAGTGAATGAGTTTGGAAGAGTAAGAAACGGAATCTAAAGGTGAATGTAGGGAAGAGTAAAGTGACGGTCTTCGAGAGAAGTGAAGTCAGTGAATGTATACAGTGAGGTTGGATGAGGAGGAAATGGAAAATGCGAGTGCATTTAAGTACTTGGGTAGTGTGATGAGTAAGGATGGAGGTTTAGAGGGTGAAGTGCTTGAAAGCGCACAGCAAGGAAGAAGGGTTGCTGGTTCCTTGAAGGCAGTGTTAAGAAACAGGGAAGTGAGCATGGAAGTAAAAAAGCTACTACATGACAGTATTGTGATACCAACTCTAACGTATGGAAGTGAAGCTTGGACCTCGTTGGAGGGGCAGGAGTCAAGAGTGAGAGCAGTGGAAATGAGTTATTTGAGAGGAGCATGTGGAGTCACATGGAGAGACAGACTGGCAAATGAGGATGTGAAGCAGCGTTGTGATATGGATGTGGATGTGATATGAAGCGTTAGGAAAAACACACTGAGGTGGTTTGGCAATGTGGAGAGGATGGAGAGTAAGAGACTGACGAGGAGAGTGTATGTGAATGAGGTGGAGGGGGGGAGAGGGAGGGGGGGCCAAGAATGAGATAGAGGGATGGAGTGGAGAGGTATGAGAGAATGGGGTGTGATCAGGGAGCATGGCAATGAAATGGCGAGGAACGGGGTGACATAGAGGCGATTTCTTTGTGGCCACCCCTTACGGGATTAAGGCATCTGGCAATAGATAGATAGATAGACAGATCATCATCATCATCATCATCATCACCATTCTTATTATCATTATCATTATTATTATTATTATTATTATTATTATTATCCTTTCAGTCTTTCCTCTTCCTTCTGCCTACGGATGACTTAACACTCACTCTTCTGTCTTTCTTTCCTTCATTTTTTTCTCTTCTTCTGCCTATGGGTGACTTTCCACTGAGTGAAAAGCCAAATTATGGCGCCTGTGGTTTACTGGGTAATTAAGGTGCTCCAATCGGATTGAGCCTGTGCAGGTTTCTATCCAAGGGGTGACTGGGGTTTATTGCTCATGTAATGGCACTCAGGGATAAGTGAGGCTGTTCATTCTCATCTTAAATGTCAGGACGAGCTTGCCTAGCCCCGGGCTCCTACGCCCCTCGTGGGGCAATACAGGATTAGATGATGATGATGATGATGATGATGATGATGATTATAATGATAATAATTCACAATATGACTCACTTTTTGCTTTCCCACAATCATATTCTTTAACCTGTATCTCACCCTATCTCATCCCCTCTTTCTAACCCGCAACTTTCTCTACTTTACATTCACTAAATTTTTCACTTTCCTTAATTTCTTTCTTGATTTTCTCGTCCTCCAAACATTTTTCTCATGGTAACAGATCGTGCCTTAGAGACATTTTTTTTTTTTTTTTTTGGGGGGGGTGGGAAGTTTGGGGCTGTCTATCATTCATTAATTTTTTCCCCCATCAGAGGCGTAAGGGTTTGGACTAGGCTGCCGGTCCCGACATTTTAGACAAGGATGACCAGTCACCAGGCCATGAGTGGCAGTATATGAACAATAAGCTCCAACTTTCCTTCGGATATAAACCATTATGGGTCACATAGGGTTGGAGTGTCCATACTCACTTGACCACCAGGCGTCTCTTTGGCTATATGGTTGCCATCCAATGTAGTAAGTGTTCTCCTGAATCACAGGAAACCACTTATCACTCAGTGTGGAGTCGCCTGAAGGTAGTACTATGTGGAGTGAATTGTTGGTGAGTGTTCCTACCCATGGCACATACTAGAAGATAAATTATTTATTATAAAATGATGTAAAGAAGAAGGGATAGAAAAGTACAGAAACAAGAGATGGAAAAAATTACAGGAACAAGACATCATTTGCGATGGGAGGAGATTCAAAGTTCTATAGGCTACCATTAGTACATTCTGCAGCTAAATACTGAATCTCCTCCCATCCCAAATGCTCTTTTGTTTCTGTGCTTTTATTTTTATTTTTATCATTTCTTTCTGCCCTCTCTCCATCCCTACATCTTAATAATCAATTTAATTTTTTTTGTTTTTCGATTTTATTTTTTTTTTTTGGAAGCTAACGACCGGATACATATTACTTCTGTTATAGAGCGACTATTTATTATATAATAATTGCTACCGCGATTACAGATGCAGTATAATGTACGTAGAATATTTCCGTGGAATGGGAGGACACCTATCCACGGTGTTTTAGGTATTCTGAAAGGAGGTCTGAATGCTAGAGGACCATTTTCAGTTTTAACGCACCCACTGTACCTTGAATACTGCCCATAGCATGAATAGTAACATACCCGGTTGTTACCCAGCGTTTTGGTGCGTAACGTGCTTGTGTACACCTTTTCGTTTTGGAGTTTTGGTTGAAGAGAGAAAAAATGAGGAAGGAAGAATAAAGTATATATATATATATATATATATATTTTTACGACACGATTTCATGGCTTCTACAAAGGTTAGTGGGGATCTGCGAGTAGCTTTGCACTTAATAACGAAGGTACTTTAGTCTCCAGGCTTCAAGCTGGTCTCCACAACCGTTTTGGTGCACACACTTCCATATCTCATATACATGGAGTCATCTGAACCTGTGCCATCCCTTCTCAGTAATAGCGGTAATAATCGCTACAGCGATTACCGACCATTTCAGTGGGATTTGTTTGGCCATTCCGAAAGAAACTGACAATGGCACCCATGTAAGACTAGTAACTCAGTTAACAGTTCATGGTCTTGCTCATAAGTACACTGATGAGCCGGTAAATGGCTTGTTAACTAATTACATGTAACGAGAGGCGATAACTGGAAATTCTGATTAGGGAGAATTAGAATTTCCTAATATTAGTTCTCGGACCAATTTTCTTCGACGTTTATGTTATTGTTCAGGATAATACATATATAAGTTTCTAAGGTAACGAAACTTGCAAATGAGAGGAAGACTGGAGGAAGAGTAGTTTCCCACGTCTACTGTGAATCCTAGGTTATTTTGATGAGCAAAAAAATGGAGTAAACCAGAACTACTTAACTCATATGGAGTCAAAGTAATGAAATTTGTTAAAACTAATATAAAAAATGTATACCGAATGTTTTATACGCCACCGACGCAGTTAAACGATGAAAGGAATTTAAAAGCTGTTTCAATAAAGATCTGAAAACCTCCAAACAATGTATAATAGCAACTAGAGAGATTAAGATGATGTTTGTCGTTATTGCGGGGAACTTCTCTCACAAACATCACGTAGTATAGTCATCAGTTTTAATACTACAATACTTCGACCAAAATTTCCTGTTGTCCCCGCACATTATTCACAATAAAGTTAAGCTCAGGAGTATGCAGCTAATTGCCACTAAAATTATTCCGTCACTCCAAAATATACCCAACAAGAACGACTTAAGATATTTTATGTAACTCCAATAAATAAATAAATAAATGAGGGAAGGAAGGAAGACTTGACGATCAAGCAAAAGTATTCATAATTCCAAGCATATTCGACGAACTAAGATACAGCAGTCTGTTGGAAGTCAAGACAGATGCAGTGTTTAGAAATAATAGGTTGGAACCAAACGTAAGAGACTGAATGTCCGGAATAATCGTAAGCGACATGCAACTGTCATTAATCCAAAATTATAGAAGTAAAAAGGTGGGATCAGGCGACCAATTGCGTTTAGCTAAGATGCTCATTTCCATAACTTGGGGTAAAGCCTGTGACGGGATACTCACCAACTATCATAGGATGCAAGGTCCCTTGACCATCCAAGTTGCCACAGTTACATCCACTCCGTGTTACTTCAGGTGCACATTTTACCCACCAACGCTTAAAGAGAGAGAGAGAGAGAGAGAGAGAGAGAGAGGACACTTTCAGCCGAGTGGCACTAGCTTTCCGCATCAGGATTCGAACCCTGGAGCTACCGGACAGGCAGCTTCGCAGCAAGGAATGCTAACCACATCCACGCAGCCGCTGCAAAGGTTACTTGTCCACCTGTGACTTCGGTGGCTAATCGGCCACCGCAGCTGAGTCTGAGTGTTTTTATTTCCAGGCCCACATGCATGTAGACCATTGTGGGATGATGGACTACGGACGATAACACTCCTAGACCATGTGAGTTATCTATCCTTTAGAACTGTAACACACACACACACACACACACACACACACACACACACACACACACACACACACACACACACACACACACACACACACACACACACACACACACACACAACCTCCCCTCCTGACTTTCCAATAAATACATTTCCAGTCATTGTTTCCAGAATTTTTTTCCCGTGTCTCCCTTGACGGTTATTATGCAGGAGGCAATGTGGGTGGGGATGAGCTTTCCCCTTGTCTCTCCTTACGCGTTGGTTGGCTCGTTAGTGTAATTGGTTTTACTCCAGCAGATAATCTCGTTATACACTAGTAGGCCTTGTGTTATCTGTATTCCTACGTACTTCTTTTTACCTCTTTTGCCTGTAATCCCCATTTCTTTTATTTTTTTTTATTATTATTTTTCACCCTTATCGTCTTTCACTCTACTTTTACTTCATTATTTTCTGTATTTTGGCCTTTCCTCCGCTCACATCCTGCACTGTCCTCGCCCCTCTCTTCCATTGTTCCTTTCCTCTCTTCATTCACGTTCCCTCCCTCCCTTCTCTCTCAGCTCTTCCTTTCCAATCTAATTTCACTTTCTCCTTCTTCCCATCCCTTGTCCTCATCCCTTCTTCCTCTGATTTCCCTTTTTTGCTTCCCCCCTCCCTTCCCGTCTCGTTCACTCTTTTCCTTCCTCAGCTTCCCCCTTTTTTCTCCCCACTTCTCTCTCCCTCACTCCTTCCCTCCCTCCAGGCTCGTCTCATTAGCCCGAGCGGTGTGAAGTATCCAATTATCGTCTTTAGGAAACCCACACTTAAGGTTCAGATTACCCATTAAATATAAAAACATGGTCACTCGTCTGGCAACACTGAGTCCGGCGATGCCATAATTATATTTTTTCATTACATTTATCAGTGCTGATTAATTGTTTTGTTTATTGGAACCCTAAAATTCTTTACATTATAGCTGAGGAAAAAGGAAGATTACCGGATACTTATAAACCAGGTGAAAGTATGTTACATTATACTTACCTAATTTATGCTTGAGTTTTATGTTTATGGAAAAAAACGTTAATGTCCTTCATTAATTGAGAGTGTTGCCTCTGTTCTGCTTTGTTTGTCACGTAATGAGCCATAACTCAGCCTAACCAGAGGTGCCTCGTTGCTTCGTGTCTATCTGTCGGTATCTCTGAACTGGACCTTCTCTGTGTAGAGTTATGACCAGAATATATCCCTCGACAAGCTGGGCAAATATAAATCAAGAATAGATGTCAGTAATGATACTGTAGTAGGGCATGTGGAAGTCGAAGGTTTGTATTAGTTATGTTTGTGCTGGTCAGAGTCTTTATTGTGTTGTAGTGGGTGTCAAATATACTCTTACATCCTTATGTATCGCCGCCAGTCATGATGCCAGTTGATTTACCTATCTGTGTATTTACCAAATGTTCTATACCATACAGTGTGGGGCATGATTTTGCCAAAAGTACTCCGGCTTATTATGTTCAGAGTTGTGGACTCCTAGCACAGCACCAGCCTTCGTAACATACTCTCGCACGATGTCTCATCATCTTATGTTCAGTCTTTCTTCTATTAGTCCACCTCCTTCTCATGCATTCTCGCTGACAATCCTTAACTCTTCTTTCAATTAACATGGACTCGAACCACCTTAAACTGTTTGTGTCTATATTGCCAACATCAGTCCCTGCACGATATTTTCATTTATCTGTTCGTTTATCGACAACTGAGATAACTTTTTGAACAACTCTCGCTCTTGGTACACATTCCAAAAGCATCGACCTAGCTTCACCACCGGACGGTACGTTAGTGCTGAAACTAACATACCGTGCAAAGTTTTCTTTATCTCATATCTATTCACTCATCACTGATCCTAATACCCCTGCCCCCTTCCTTCCCATTGATGCATTTTCGTTCGGTTCACCCTCCATTTTGCAGTACTGAGCCGTACCTCGCTGGCGTACACTTCGTAGACCTTCTTCGTTCTCCATTTTTTTTTTTCCATTTTTGCATATTACACCCTGACATTCTCTTGTTTGGCATTCATGTATTTTTGTACAGATATAGTTAGCATCATTAATTTGTGAAAAACATAACTGAAGAAGACGTGTTACGAAATCTCCAAAGCCATGAAAAATATTACCCTTTGTTAACAAAATATCTCAATGACAGGAACACTCGCACGATTTTTATACCAGTCATTTTCAACCAACAGCACATAACCTCCAAGTCATTTAAGATACCGACGTTTTGCTCATCTCTAAGTTAATATACGTCTTTTATTCATGGTATCATTGTCCCAAAAAGATTTTATTCTACCACAAGCACTACATCCCTCCGGACAAAAACTGGTACACTTCCCACTCATTACTTTCCATCATCTGAACAACTCATCAGCTATCACCTTAGAAAACTCACACCTAACTCCTTCAGCCTCAAAGGGGTGGAGGTTGTGTATTCACTTATGTTTGTCTGTTTGTTTGTTTGTCCACTCCATATCTCCAAAAGTTCTCAGTGAAGTCAAATGAAATATTGCTGAACTGACTACATTTAATCCGGATCCGGATCCAATTTATCCCGCACAACATCTCCAAAAGTTCTCAACGAATTTCAACGAAATTTAGTGGAAGGGTGGGCCATGGGCCATGAAAGAATTCATTACATTCTGAGGGTGATCCGGATCAGGATCCGGATCCCATGTATCTTGCACAATGTCTCCCAAATTTCTCAATAAATTTCAATAAAATTTCGTGGAAGAGTGGGCCATGAGTCAAGGAGCAATTGATTAAAATTTGGGATGGATCCGGATCCTTTGGATTCCACACAATATCGCCACGGATCCGGATCCGAATCCCCTTTAATGACAGTGGCATTGGCGGAGGTATGCGCTCACTGAGTGTTTTCTAGTTCATTATAGTTTTATTGCTGCTGGAATATTTGATGCAACTGGAAAGATCAAATAATAGTCTTTCCTAACTCCTGAGCTGAATAAATACTGGAGGCAGCTAGAATAAAGCAAAACATACGTCACTGGACTGAAAGGCATAATGTTCAAAATACCCAAGAAAAATATAAAACTAATATATCACCTGACAGTACTGGGCTCAGGGATGCCAGGATGATAAATTAGTTACATTTATTAGAACCGGTAGTCACCAAAATTTTCCACTTCTTTACATTCAGTCTTCGCTTTACCCTTTCCGTTTATTTCATCCATATACATATACTATACACATATAGTAGATGATACAGCACTGTTTCAGTCCAGTAGTCTACCTGAACCCCTCACCTAACACTCTCAGGCTCATATATGAACTCGCCTCTGCTGAATTCTTTGCTCTGACACTTGCTGATGTAGAATAATAAACTTATCCCCACAGTGAGATTGGTTATCGTTACAGTTTAACATTTTCAGGGTCCTACACCATATCAGGTTCCTATATTTCCGGACCCGCCAAAAGGCTTAACTACGTAGAAATACTAATTTCTTATGGTTGTATATCATTAATTAGGTAGGATCAGGAGAAGGAAAGAGCGAAAATGAGAAGTAGTTATGTCCCAACTGGCTTCTAAACCCGCACTAATAAAGAGACAGACAGACAGACAGACAGACACAGCAGTGCGAAGGTCCACACTCTGAAAATTATTGGCATTATCTTGTTTTTGCTTTTTTTTAAGCCATATTTTTGCCACTTATACAATATACACTTTGTATATTTTGCATATCAGAAGACTAAACACGAGGTTCACGTAACATCTAGAATTTACTACAGTGTAGACTGCAGCAGCAATGAAGCACGTGGCCGGCAGCTGCAAGTTACAGCGAGTGATACACTCTTGTTAAATTTCAGTGACTCAGAGGCAAAGGCGTTTACAGGCCGGTACCTGGGAAGGTCCGGTAACTATCTGATCAATACCTCCTTTACCCTCCCTATTCATAACACACTTTTTTCATATGTAATTTCCTTCACATTTTCTGCCGATCCTCCACAATATAGGTTTCCTCTCACTCAGCAACAAGATACCCGCGTGACTCCTAAATTTTCAATTACCATTTTCCTTTTACAGGAATCCAGTAATACCATAATTTCTTTCATCAACCATTCTCCCTTGTACCCAGGCTAATTTACACAGCAAAAGTCCAGTTTGTTACTGTTCTCCCCGCCCACAACGACATTTCTCCGTTCTCACTGTCCTGTGGAGTGTTTTCTGTTTTACTTCTTTATATACGAGTGTGTGTGTGTGTGTGTGTGTATATATATATATATATATATATATATATATATATATATATATATATATATGTAACCCATTGGAGCCCAGTGTCCCGAGTATTGGACAGAACTGGGATTTTTCAAGTCTTTATAAAGTAGGGATCCCCCGAATAGGGACCTATGAGTTTCATGACTATGAGCCGATAGGCGGAGGGCGGTACGCGTAGTACCCTCCCAGTGCCATGCCTCGTCCAGCACCCCTGGGATCCAATGGGATATATATATATATATATATATATATATATATATATATATATATATATATATATATATATATATATATATGTATATATATATAGATAGATAGATAGATAGATAGATAGATAGATAGATAGATTGATAGATATAGATTTAGATATATATATACATCACTGCTACACATTTCTTTCCTCTGAATATAGTTTTTCACCCTTATATTTTCCCTATTATGTAACTCTTCCCACATAGAGTATGATACCACAGTACCATTTTTCCCCACATCCGTTCACAAGTAGGAAAGTTTTTTCCAGGTCTCTACTGCCTAAGTTATTTCTGTTAACACTCCACTATTCTGTTCCTTTAATCATTTTGTTTTGTTTTGCTTTCACTATCATTTCTGGCATTTCATTCCTCTCACTAAACAGCTTCTTCTTGCATTACCGTGTACTACTTAGCTGTCTACCGTGTTCCATCCTCACGTTTCTCCAACATTTCCTTTGCCACTCTTTTCGCTTTCCACCTTCTATCCCTTGCAGCAGAGGTTTTTAAATTAGATTTCGATATCCCCCTGGGCTACGTAGGAGTTTCCAGAGCTTAGAGTGAGAGTGAGCGAAAGTCAATAACGAGTATCCTTCTTTCACTTATATTTGAGTGATGATACCAAAAGCTGCAAAATCAGCTTCTTAAAAAAGTACACGTCATTCACACTGAATCGTGCTCAATAAAGAAGTTACCATTTCAGCAGACTTACAGTAGCCTGTGGCATTACTGTGAACTGAATTCGTGTCAGTCCTTAGCTGCATAATAAGTACACTTTTTGTAGTAAGGAGCTCTCAGAGACTGTAACAATCACGTCCTACCAATACCCGAAGGGCCGAATATTTGACGTTACCCTGTGATCTTGACCTTCGGCCAATTCTTTTCAAAACTGAAGCACCGCATTCTTGCCTGATTCATAACCCTTCCACTAAGCTTTATCTAAATTATTTCAAAACTGTGATAGCCTTTCTCTAAGTCATATCTGACCTCTTGTTCTCAGTAGCGAATTAAAAAGGAATGTGAGTTAAAGGGACGAACTGTTTTGCTTGCCTTACGACTTTGACCTTTCTCAGATTACCTTTAAAACTGAAATCCTTCATCATTCAGTAATCCTGAAATCTTCCACAAAGGCTAATCTAAATGATTAAAAATTGTTTAAGTTAATCTTGCCATGTGATACTGACCCTTGCCTGACCCTCAGTATTTCCACAAAGTTGGGTTGAATTAAGGCCAAACTGTTTTAGTTATTTCGTTCACACACATGCACCAACAGGTTAAACTTTGGCCTTGCTTTGTGACCTTGAGTGTCGACTAAATGCTTTGTAATCAGTACCTTATTCTCAGCCCTTCCACTAAGTGTGGTCTGAATCAAATCTGAATAATTTAAACAAACTTTACAATGTGACCATGGTCATTGAGTGAGTGATCCCGAAATTGAACACTTCTTAGCTGTCTTACCTTGAACTCCTCCACAGACTTGTCTGAGTCGGATGAAAACAGTTAAAGGTGACTGTCCCTTCATCTTTGACTTGTTAAAAAAAAAAAAAAAATTGGGGAGGTCTTCCCCTTGGCTTACCCAAACTATTCCACCGTGTTTAGTCCAAATCAGATACAAACTTTTTTAGTTATTTTGTTCACACACAGAAACACACAAATCAAGATTTTACCTCTGAAAGATTATTTGTATACTCAAATTCCTGCGTCCATGTCTTACCCTTAACCCTTACACAGAGTTTGATCAAAACTGGGTCAAAACTATTTAAGTTTACCCTGGCATGGTACGTTGGCAATGAACCTGTTGTTTTGACATACAGTAAGTCAGCCTCTTGGGTAAACTTCGATTCGCAGCTGATCTAAACCAGATGTGTTCTTGTGTGCTGCTAGAATGTAAAATACAGTTAACCTTTCCTAAACGGAAACTATGAACATGATAGAGCACTAATGATGAGTGATACCCCCACACATCACTTGGTGTAAGGGCCATACATTATACTTTGCCTTGTGACCTTGACCTATGACTGATTGCTCTCCAAACTGAAATACTTCATTCATGCCTGACCCTTAACCCTTCCACCAATTTTGGTCCAATTTAGGTCATTTCTTTTAGTCTGACCTTGCCCTGTGACCTTGACAATAGACAATTTGCTCTGACGACCTTTTATTTACTGTTTTTAAAATCGAATTTCTTAACCCTTACCTTATCCTGAATCTTTCCTCAGCGTTTGGTCTAAATCAGGTAAATAGTTTTAGTTGACCTTATCACCTGGCCTTGACCTTTGATCTGTTGTCCTAAAAGCTATAGGCCAAACTCGTGAACCATTCTCTGTCCCTTCCACCAAGTTTTGTTGAAATCACATGGAAGAAGTCTTAGATATTGTGTACACATACAAACATACGGGTCGAAATTTGACCTTGAATTTTGACCTAGACCTTTTGACTGATTGTGCTTACAACGGCACGCTTCAGTCTTTCCATGCTCTCGATCATTCCACCCAGTCTGGAGTACATAGACCGAAAAACGTCTAAGTTGATATTAATAGGTCAAAGTTTCACCAAACCTTGCGATCTTAACCACTGGTCTATTGTTCTCAAAAGCAACACGTCATCCCCTTGGCTAACCCGTAATATTTCCATATTTAGTTAAAACGGATAAAAACTTTTCAAATTATTTTATTCACACACACACACACACACACACACACACACACACACACACACACACACACACACACACACACACACACACACACACACACACACACACACACACACACAATACCCGATCTCATTTCGTAAGCATGAGTATAATAATTCATTAACAGAATGCAAAGTACTATAGTCACGGCGCACTACTCTGAGGTTGTCATCATCGTACCCTGGCAACCTACCTGTCAACAGTGCATCCGATTTCGTATCATAATGTACACAAATCATATTATTATACACGAATATATTATGTACTAATATTATTATACACTAACATATAATACACAAATCACACGTGTATACACGCAATTGGAAGGACTCTTAACAGGTAGGTTGCCAGGGCACGATATTCACACCTTCAGACTCCCACACCACGACTATAGTCACTGGAAATGTAATATATCACCTATCTTTAAAAATACAACAAAAACGCTCCACAAATTATTGTTTTATTGGCCTAGTAACAGTATTAAGGAAAATCTTAAGAAGTCATATTAAAAATGAAGTTACCCTTGACAAGGGTAATCTATTAACAGACAACAAGCACGGATTCTGCAACGGCATATCGTTCCATACAATTCTGCTGCAATTGAAAAAAAAAATGCAACACCCACGCCCACCAACTAATTTAGGATCAAATATTAGACTCTGAAATGGTCTTTACGTACGACTGATATCTGTCAAAACTGAATTTCAGTATTTCATTCTTACTTAACCCTTAGCCATTCCACCACCTTTGGTTCCAGTCAGTTGAAAACTGTTTGGGCTGAATTTCCTCAGTGATTTTGACCTCTGATCTCTCCCTGTGACCTTGACCTTTGTCTAACTGTTTTGAAAATCTAATTTCTTAATCATTGCTCCAACCTTAACCAGTTCAAAATACATAGCCGAAGCCAGATAAAAATTGATTAAGTTGACTTTGCCATGCCACCTTGATTACTGACACATTGTTTTTAAAGACAGGGAGTCAACCTCTTTAGTGGGCCTCAGTCCATCCACTAACATCATTCCGAGTTACGTTAAAACTGTATTTGTTACTTTGTTCACACACAAGTACATGAGTCTACAGTTGACCTTGCCCTGTGACCTTGAATGTTGACTGATTCATCTCAACAACGAAGCCATTCATTCTTGTGTGACTCTTAATTCTTACACTGAATTTGGTTGAGATCAGACCTTTCCCTATGAACACAACCTTTGAATGATTATCAACACAGTCTCTTTTATTCTTGCCTTGTCGTCAAACCCCTCCACGAAGTTTGGTCTAAACAGTATAAAAACTGTTTCTGTTGACCTTGGCCTGTGATGCTGCCCTCTGCCTATGTTTCTAAAAAAAAAAAATGAATTTAACTTCTTTTGCCACCCTCAACCCATATTCTGGGTTTGATTAAAGTCTGATAAAAACTGACTGAATAAAATTGTTAAAAACACACAATTGGGTCCAAATTCGACATTGCTCTGTGACTGCAATCTTTCGCTGATTGTTCTCATAACTGAATCACATTCTTCTTGCTTTTCCTGTAACATTTCCTCCAGGTTTGGTCTAGACTGGATAAAAAAAAAAAATCTCAAGTGATTTTCTTAAGTCAGCTTTTGACCTAGCCCTGTGATTTTGATCTATGACCCATAAAATAATATTAATAATAATAATAATAGGGTTGCTCACTGGCTGCTTTTTAATCCATCCTCCAAGTTTGATTCAAATCAAAGAAGATTTGAATGAGTTATTTTCCTCACACACACACACACACACACACACACACACACACACACACACACACACACACACACACACACACACAAACGTCAACTATTTCCACAATATTGGTGTGTTTCTCATCATACTTGGTGCCAACGCGTGTGACTGTGCAGACCAATCCTTGATCCGTAAACTTTACCACAAAGTCGGCATTTCAATTTCGTATTTCCTGGAGGAACTCTGTTTTGGTTGTACCAACATTGTCTACACTCTTCTCTGGCCAGGTTCCAAGCTTCTTCAAGATGAATGTACCTTTGCTGCAGGGGGCTTCCCATATTTTTCTGTCCAAGGCTTTGGTTTCTTTTCTTTTTCTTTTTCTTTTTTTTTTTTTTGTATGTTGCTGCACTTCTTCAGAGTTTTTGTTATATGACCTTTATCTCTCTTCTTCTGTACCCCTTGGCTGCAATGTCCTGCAAGGAGTTCGCCTTGCAGAACGTGGCGGGGACAGCGATGCTTAGACATGAGGAGCACATGCCCAGTCAATCTCAGCTGCTTTTTAACTAGCATGGTTTCTGTGCTCGTTGATGAAGTCAACCAGCATAAATGAGGGACTTTATCCTCATATGTGAATGCTGTAAGCATTGAATGTGAAACGACTCAAGCTGTTTGATGTGACGCTGGTAGTTAGTTTAGGATTCAGCACCGCGTAAAAGAAGGGAGAGGCATTGAGCCATATATACTGATACCTTCATCACGATTCTCAAGTTTGTGTTTTCAGAGACTTTGGATCTGTGACACCCCAAAGAGGCAGAAGCGTGGTTGTTTCGGGCATTAACTTTTGTATCAGTGTCTTGTTTATCTGTGAGCACACTTCTAAGGTACCGTAAGTAAAATTCTCCACCTGTTTTACATTTTTGCTATTTATCCGAAATACAAGAGGCTCTGCTGGGTTGTTTCTCTGAGATATTTCTATTTTATTGACATCTATTCGGAGCCAAATTGCATGGTATATGTTGGAAACGATGATGAAACTCTGTTGTAGGGTTTCTGGGGCATGTACAAGAACACCACAGTCATCAGTGTATTGTAGGTCTAGGAAATTAACTATTTCAGTCTTTGTGCCTGAAGACATCTGAGATGAAACATGTTACCGTCGTGATGAAACTGGATTTTTACTCCACTGTCAGAGTTCATTGGTTGGTGACTTAAAAAGGTGATTGCAGTTTGCTAAATGTTTAAAATGACAGGAACCAGACGGCTGAAGAGTCACATTATCGTGACCAGTGGATCTTCAGACTCTTGCTCTGTAGATCCACTGGAAAGTGCGACAGGTGTCGCTGTTTGGAAATACTTTCTCGTCCGCCAGTGTGGGTTTTTGTATCCGACTGGAACCAGGATACATTCTTGCTTCACTCCCACATTCACCTATGGACATACAAGCATTCATGTTGTCATGGAGGCTCTGCAGGATAGTAAGAAATTTTTTTTGAACTCCAAATTTTGAGAGAACATTCCATAAAAGACCTCTGCTGACAGTGTCAAATGCTGTTGCAAGATCAATGAATGCAATATATAGTTCACGGCTGTGCTTGTGGCATTTTCCTTGTATCTCGCAGACAACAAAGATCATACCACAGGTGCTTCGCTCTTTCCGAAATCAACATTGTGTTTCAGGAAGTGATGACTCATTGGATATTTTGTCAGTCTAGATAACATTACCTTGGCAAGTACTTTGCTAACATTCCCAAGCAGGGAAATACCTCTGCTGTTGTCACAATTTGAGCAGTACCCTTCTTCTTGTGGATGGTTACATTATCAGAAGTAACCAATTCATACGGAATTCGTTCTTGGTTCCAGATAGTCAGTATGAGCCGATGGAGGTGCTGGTAAAATAACTGGCCACCCTCTTTGATTAGTTCAGATGGTACACCATCAGAGCCAGGGCTTTTGTTACTTTATAAAGATCAGATGGCCTAAACAGTTTCTGCAAGTTTAGGTGGGACATCGAGATTTGCTGCTTGTGGAACATCTGAGATGCTGTCAAGGATATTGTTCCCCACTAGGTTTCTTCCATTCAGTAAGGTATTGAGGTGTTGTGCCCATGTTTAAAGAATGGCTTACTTGTCTTTCAGGAGGTCTCCTTTGGCTGATCGAAATAGCGCAATGTTGTGTTTGGTTGGCTCATTGATGGTTTTTATGGACTCGCAGAACCCATGTATATCATTAACGCATTTAACCCTAAAGTAAGAATTTTGAAGCAGTTGTAATTATTCTTTAAAATTTTAGGTAAATGACACACAAGTAACCAATATATTAAACTTCTTTGTCAAATATGGTTCTGTATCCAGAATTCACAGCGTCCTATACATAGGTCACTGGGCAAATCTATATGGAAAATAGTCTCTGTAAGACCATCGACTTCCATAGTTTGATATTTGTATAAATATAGAATATGACATTGCAATGAATCAAACATAATACCTTGAACATAATCCAATGTATTCCGCTTCATTTAACCGTACCTGAGTGTGATAGTCTTTGATGCACTTCACATGGAGACCCTTATCACACTTATCACACTTTGTTTTCGTGTGGCAGTGAGCACATCGAGTTTGAGTGCTTTGTAGTAAGACTCACTCTGCATTGTCATCATATCGGGCTTCATCTGTTCTATTATTTGGTCTCCCTCGTTGGCCCTGGCATAGAGGATATGCATAGCTTTCCAGGTAGAAATATGTAATACTGCGTCAGAAGGCAAGGAGATCCATTGCATTCTCAGCCTCACATATTTTGTGCAATTTGCCAAGCATTATTGATTGTCATATCAATACAGTGTGCCACAATGTTTGAGTACCACTTCTTTCCCTTTACGGCAATTCAATAATTTGAGATGTTTTGGCCCATTCTGTCAACCCCACCCATGTGCTCATTGTTAACCCTTATCATAAGTGGCTGTTGCATTAGGATTCGTCTTTCACTTTTTGAAGAATACCGTGAAGCCTGGGAAATTGGCTCTGGTTCCACTGCATTTGAACACACACTTGGTAGGCATGCTTTAGAAGTGACTTGCTATGAACCCACTGAAATGAAAAGAAAACTTATGATACATTACTGCATTACATCTCCAGGAAAGTGTCAAAACACAATGACTAAAAATACAATACAATGCAGAAACACATAAAACTGTCTTTAGTTGCAAATTATACTTGCATATAACATAAGAATAAAAAATACAAGCGTTATTCTCTTATGTCACTTTTGCCTGGCAACCCATGCATAGGACACCAATGTTTATAAACATTGTCCAAAATCTATGCAAAATAATGCTTTTAACTTCAGAATATAAAAAATTAACATTATATTATTGACATAAGGTACAAAATGTAAAGGTTTATCATTCAGAAGTATACCCATGCATAGGACACCAATGTTTATAAACATTGTCCAAAATCTATGCAAAATAGTGCTTTTAACTTCAGAATATAAAAAATTAACATTATATTATTGACATAAGGTACAAAATGTAAAGGTTTATCATTCAGAAGTATTGAAAAAAACTTACCTACTTATAGATGACATGGTGTCTAGAAAAAAGTACAAAATTGGCAACTTTAGATGCCAGCACAGCTCACCCTTCGCCTCCAATGTCGTCAACAACACTGAGGATTCAAAGAATGGTCCAAACTAAGTGTAGAAATCAGCAAAGAAATGTTTTCTATCATAGGATAATTTTCCCTGAATATTAAGGTGGACTATTTGTAGGGCACTAGGCATAAAATCAGCTAGTCTTTGCAGCTCTTTTGTTTGCCCAGTCCACCATTTGTTCCCCTGTCACGCAGTGTTCTCTGAGTTTCACTTCTGAGATTATGCAATTCAGTTTTTAGGGTTAAGGAGCTAGGATGAGCCAACCAGTTGTAATGTGCTGTATTCTTCATTGCAAAAAGGCCATGTATGCCCTCAGCATATTCATTAAATCAGTTTTTTTGGCAATAACTATAGGAGCCTACGATATCTTCTGCTGTGCTTCGAAGCAGTCTTAATGTTCAGCCACTCTTCTTATAGGTTTGTTGCATTATTGTTAGGGTCAAATGGTGGGCATTGAGAGCCCTTGTCTGTAATAGTGCTCCAGAAGGTGTTACAAGTCACTGCATCCATAAACATACTACAATTTAGTTTCTTGAAGGATGGCCTACGGATCACATCACACACACACACACACACACACACACACACACACACACACACACACACACACACACACACACACACACACGCTCGTTTGCGTGCAAATCACAATACACCCTCTACCTTCGGGAGTGCCGGTGTAACAACTGACATTTTAATTTCCATCCCACAGACGAAAATATTTGTACTATATTATAACTTAACCTACTTCACCCTATTCTGTCCCACAACTTCTCTGAGATAGAACCATACAGTCAACATCCATATTAACCTTTTGGTGTTTATGGATGCGGTGCAAATTTCATGCACTCATTACCATTTGACACAGGCTGCACCTGCGCACATTTCAACCGTTCATTACCATTCAACTGGTTTGCATCGAAAGAAATGGCCTCTGTTTTTTTGGTTATGGAATGATTTTGTGTCTATTTCTGGGCAAGAACAAAGCACTACTTGAGACCCTGTGTATTCCTCTGCTGCGCTCAACCCACCCTGCACCCAGCATCACCTCACTGCCCCAGTCAGTGTACAATGCACGTTGCTCGAGTGTAAGATAATTTCCTCCTGCACTCCGTAAAATTAACCCTAATTGACCTACAGTAATTCTTTATACACCAAAATGTAGCCAGATAAATTCCTAGTAACTTTTTCTCAGTAACATTTACCATGAAAATTATATTTCTATGAGAAAAACCTGAAAAAAACTCAAGTCAATAAACTAAACTAAACCATAGTTATTTACATTCGGCTGACCTTTTTTACAACACCAAGAGCAAGTATATTTATTCCGGATTGCGGTGAAAAGAAAAATACGATTATATAAACATAAATAAGGGTGTGAGGATAAATTGTTTATGAACTATTGAGTGCGCTGGAATAACGCAGTGATGGGGAGTCTCTCAGTGTGTGACCTTGGGCACCTAGGCCTGTGTCCCAAGTACTCACTCATGGTTGGATGCAGACTGCGTCGATTGTCAATAAGAGGGTTAAAATGTCAGAAATATATAATAATAATTATTATGTGCATTGTGGCACAGTGGTGGAGCACCTGACTCAAGGCTGTAGAGTCGTGAGTTTGCGCTGAGCCCAGGTAAGCTGCCTTCCAGGAAGAGGTAGCCTCTCCTGTCGCCTAGCTGGTTGTAGCAGCCGTGGCTCAGTGGGTTAGAGAGCTCTGACCGAAGGGTCGGTGGTTTGAGTCCACCCAGGTGTCATTGGTAGACATCAGGAAGGGCATCTGGTCATGAGGTGTTACACATTCCAAAACCAAAGTTCTCTATCCGGGGGCAATACCTTAGCCCTTACTGAAAAAAGGGGACATGGCATAAAACTAAAAAAACAAGTCTCCATCCATCTAATTTCTTCCCTTTTGCATGTGTGAGTTTGCCTTCTAGGTTGCTGACGTCCAACCTTTTACCAGCCAAGTTACATTCATTTCTTCCATATCCACTTTTATCTATTTCTCCTCTCTCTGAAATCTCCATTCTAGGAGATTTCAACGTTCACCACCACCACTGGCTCTCCTCTCCTTTCACTGATCCGCCTGTTGAACAAGCCTAAATCTTTTCTCTCCTTAATGGCCTAGATCAGCTCGTACAGCACCCTACCCGTATCCCTGGCTGCCTTGGAGAGAGCTCCAACATACTTGACCTCTTCCCTACAACTAATCTTTCTGCTTACACATTTAATCTTCCCTCTCCATTGGGCTCCTCTGATCACAACCTTATTACTTTAACCTGTCCTATTGCTCCAGTACGGCCTGTGGACCCTCCAAAGAAATGTTGAGTGTGGCACTTTGGAGCTGCTGATTGGGAGACCCTCAGGCAGTGCTTCTTTGATTTTGCCTGGAATGATTATTGTTTCCATGGCAGGGAGCCATCTGAGCAGGGCTGTAATTTCTGAGGGGGCTAGGGGGGCTGTGGTCCCTCAGTGTTTTCTGTATATTAGTTTCTCAAAACTTCAGCTTAGATTGAGGGCTTATAATGCTGAACATAAAAAGGAAGAAACACTTGAAGTAGTTTTGTTGAAAATTCAAACAATTCTATTCGTGTTTGACTGAATACTTCTAAATTTGATCCAGAATGATCATAAACTAAACCATAATTTTGATTATTCTATCATTACCAAACAATAAAGTCAAAGTGGTATATGTCAGTCTGAATCCTAACACAGGTGTGTAGGAACCGCGGGTGTGATAAGGGTACAGCATTGTGCAACAAGAATGTAAAATGGCCAAATTATTAAACGTAATGTGAGGAATTGGATTGAAGTTGGTGGGAGGCTCGCTCGCTAGGCGCTGGAGGAGCGAGTTTGTCAGGACGGGAAGTCATGAGGGAGAATAACAAACAGACATTGCAGCAATTGTCGATGAACTAGGGGGTTTTGCCATATTTCAGCAGGTATGTTGCATCGTCAATTGTGATAATGTAGGAAAAGAGTGTTATAGTGGTGCTGGATATACAGGTCATGAGAGGGGATGAATGAGACGGGTGGAAATTATTTTGCAAGAATTTTCAGTAGCGGTGGTGGACAGAGTTGTGGCGCCATGTGCGCCACCAAGCCAAGCTCAGGCCTCCAGAGCCAAGGTGTGGAGTTTGTGGGGTGGAGCATGGGCGGCTGGCACTCCCGGGCTGGTTATACTGTTGGGATAGGAGTGTCAGGTGTGGATTGCAGTGGCGGCGGTGAGAAGTGAAGAGGGGCCGTGCATCCTTGGAGATGTCAGAGGTGGGGGTGGTTATAGTACTTCCTGGGACAGGAACGCAAGGACTACAGGTGTTATTACCACTCAGAGTGTTCTTTTAGTGACCAAGTGTTACTGAGCTACAAGACTGAGGGGGAGGACGTGGGGAGTGATACAGTGTTATCAAAGAAGTGTCTGTTCATTTCTTAAGGATTGTCTATTTTGTACTGAGCCTAAGAAGTGTGTTTTTTCCTTGTTTTTCTGTAAGGAAGCACTGGCACTATTGTACTGCGATAACTAATGGCTGTGTGTAAGACTTTTAATGCTAGGGGTATTGAATATGCTAATTTAGACAGTGTTTCCTTCACCCCCCCCCCCGCAGGAGGCTAAATTTTTCTATTAATGTGTCAAGGCTGGCCTTGTCATAGGAGGGCAGCATTGCAGCTCATTACAGAATTGGTAGCAGAGCATGATTTGTTCACGCTCTTTTAGGTAGTAGTATTTGAAAACACATGCTGGGGTCCAGTGTGTAGGTCGGGGCCATGGAGAATTTTATGTATACAGAAGGAAAGGAGGATTCCCACTCCACAGTATCGATGGAGGAAGGGGAAGAAGAGATGTAAGTGGGGCGTTGGGACTGAGGATGATCTTCTCAATGCCAGTAAACAGGTGCAGTGGCGGTAACAGAGTTGGGGCAAAAAGTGGATCATAGTAGGGGACCCCGAGGCACTGTGTGGTCTCGACCTGCCCCCATTATTCAGAAGTTTTCCAGGAGATCAAGGAGAGCCAATGAAATCAATGACTGGGTAAAAGATGCTGAGGAGAATATAGCTCAAGTTGGATTGCACGGACTGGAGGCAGTGACATATTTGTGTGGGTTTTTGGAAAGGCCAGCATTAACCAGAGTTCGGAATAATGAGGTGGAGACGGTTGCAGAGTTATTTGCATGTTTGCAAAATGCCTTTGGGGTGAAACTGAGTTATTTGGAATTGGAAAAACAGTTACATGCCCATGTTCAGCAGCAGCAGGAAGGTGTGTAGGAGTTTGCTGATGCACTGGTAGAATTTGAGCAGGTAAGAAGCACAGGGGTTGAAGATCGGAGGTGGTTGTTGTACACACGGTTTTGTACGAATCTGAGGGACAGAAGAATGGAAGTGAAGTTACAGAAATGGTGGGAGAAGCATTCCAATGTGCAGTGTCATGAGTTGGTTCAATGTGCAGCAGTTAAAGTGAAGATGGCTGGCCAGACTCGGCGGGAGGAGGCGGAGTAGAGGGGGTGGAAGAAACCAGAGGGGTTTGTGAGGGGTGTATTTTCCTCAGCCCCCTGCTCTCTCTGTGGGCAGCATGGACATCTAAAGTTTCAGTGTAATAGATCTGAGGACTGGTTGAAGAAAAGAGCAGGAAATGGGCTGTCTCGAGGAAGGGGGATCGAACCTCGAGACAAATCCAGACCTCGAGACAAATCCAGACCTCGAGACAAATCCAGACCTCACCAGGAAGCAGTGTGTGAGGAGCATGACAAAGGTTGCTGAGGAGGTATGTGGTCGGACCAAGAAGGAAGTTATTTGGCAAGACTCCAGGTATGGTAGTATCTGTGATTGGAAATTCAGTGGAAGCAATGGCTCATTCAGGGGCAAAAATTAGTTTAGTGACAGAGGAGTGGTGAAGAAGTATCTGCTACCCAAGCAGGTTGTGGTGCATGATGCGAACATTCAGATTACAGATGCTAATGGAAGGGCAATTCCATGTTAAGAGTACGTGCAGGTGGACTAGGAAGTGGAAGGCAAGGTTGTGAAAGACTGTGGGTTGTTTGTTAAGTGTACAACAGGGAAAGATGGAGTGGTGCAAGGAAAGCATTTGCCAGTACTAGTGGGGATGAATGTCTTGGCAGAGTTGGTGAAAGGTTGGAGGAGTGCAGCTGGGGGAACGTGGCAGTTGGAAATGGGTAGGGAGTGGAGTAGATGTGTTCGGGCAGTGGAAGCCAGGTTGAATGCAGCAGCCGTTAGGCTGGGCTGTGGGGCAACAGGGGCAAGACTTGGTTATTCCAGCAGGTACATAGAGGGTGCTGAAAGTGTTTGTACAAAGTTTATGTGAGGTAGATGTAGACAGTGTGATATTAGAACCATTGGAGAGTGGTGATGGCTATTGGACATCAGAGGGTGTGTGTGTTTTTCTGAGTTACTGTATACCAGTGGTCCATGGTGAGAGATGGGTGTCACTGGCTATTTTGGGATGCAAGATTTAGACCTCAGTGGAAAGTAGCCAAGGTGTCATATGGGTGGGAAGTTACAGGGAGAAAGGTGTGTAGTCATACAAAAGCAGAGGATGTGTCTGCAGAGATGGCTTGGGAATTTAGACAGCGTGTGGGTGTGCATGTGGAGGAAGACCAAGTGGATCCGGGACAGCTGACATAGTTGGATAAACTGTTGTATCGGTATTGGAGTGTGTGGGTGGAGGATGAGCAGGATCTGGGATATGCTACTGGGGTGGAACTTCAAATACATCTCACAAATGAGGTACCCATTAGGTTGCCATACAGACTCATTCCCCCCACATGTTTGACAAAAGTTAAAGCTCATGTAAAGGGATTGCTGGAACAGGGGGTGACTGAGGAAAGTGTGAGTCCCTATGCTGCACCGATAGTGTTGGTGAGGAAGAAGAATGGATCGTTGAGGCTATGTGTAGATTATAGAAGGTTAAATGAGGTCACTGTAAAGGATGCTTTTCCACTACCGTGAATTCAAGACACTTTATATGCTGTAGCAGGAGCCCAGTATTTCTCTTCCTTTGATTTGGTTGCAGGATATCATCAGATAAAAATTAGAGAAGGTCGGTCTAAAACAGCCTTTGTGACACCCTTTGGGCATTAACAGTATGTATGATGCTCAATGGGGTTGACTAACAGCCTGCTACTTTTCCGCATTTTATGGAGTATGTGTTTAGTGACCACAATTTTATCACTCTGTTGGTGTATTTGGATGATTTGTTAGTCTTCTCACGGACTGTGGAGGAACATTTGGACAAGTTGGAGATAATGTTGAAGTTGTTGGGGAAATATGGGTTGAAGTTGAAGCCTTCCAAGTGTCACATCTTGAAATCTCATGTCAAGTATTTGGGGTTTGTGATGTCGAAAGAGGGGATTAGTACTGATCCAGAGAAAATTAAGGCAGTTCAAGAGTGGCTGGCCCCTCGCACTCTTAACCTTTAACCGCGGGGTGTCACTTTTGTGACACTCGGGTGCAATGGATCATACCACGGGGAGTCACTTTTGCGATTCTGTGTTATTTTGAATTCGCTCGGGCTTTGAAGTGGTTGCTTGTATCATCTGTCAGTACTGCCAGTGTCTAACAATAGTCAGTGCTGCTATTGTCATCTGTACTCCCATCCATTGTTGACAATTTAGCCATTTCTCCCCGTTCTTGACTTCCCTTCCTACCTCCCCTCCATTACCTCTCCTCCTGCCTGCCCCAGCTGTGCTACGCTAAGCAAATCTTGCCCGGATTTTTCCACTCATTTCATCCATTGGAATGAGCCCTATGCCTTATTCTAATACAAAATAATATATATAAAAAAGAAAAAAGGTAATTGATAGTGCCATACATCTGGAAATGGCAACACCCCATGCGCACTCGTTCGCTAATTTTCCCTGTTTATTTCCCCTTGAAATATGCTGTATGACATGCTCTCATAATAAAAATATATATAAGAAAGGAAGGGAGAAGCCTAAGTGATATTTGCATTCACCTGGAACTACCTAATTTCCTGCCAATCATTTCACAGCACGTAAATTAGCAGCTGTCACCTCGCTGATGTTGTCAACCCCTGGCGGCCCCATATCCACCTCGTCATTTAGTTCAGTGTTGTCTCTTGAGATGAAAGCACATAACACTTCCACCCCTCCATTACCGCCGCTTCTAAGGGGCCCTGTGACCTCTACTCCTACTAAACCTCGTGTGAGAAGGGATAAAGGACTAAGTGACTCTGCTGTGGAGCGTGAACTGGCTAATTTATCCATGATAATGATGGACAGTGACTACAATCTTTCTGGTGAATCGTGTGATGAGCCAGTGGAGGAAATGGTGATAAACTACGAGTACTTTAGTGTCCCGAGTTCATCCTGGCTCCAAGGGAAAGGAGCTCTTAGTTACTGGAAGTGATAGTGTATAACATAGTGTAAATAAAATGGAAATGTAAATAATTACTAATATAAGAATATGAGTACAAATACTTGGAGTAATAACAGTGAAAGCTTTGCTGTCTACGCTAGTTTACTGAACGAGAAAGTTAATGCCTGGAGTGAAAATAAACTACTATTACTGAAGGAAACTTAGGGATAAATACTGTCTATATATATATATATATATATCTATATATATATATATATATATATATATATATATATATATATATATATATATATATTGCCAGACGCCATAATCCCGTAAGAGGTGGCCACTTGACTCTGAGTTATTTGTTTTACAGGGAGGGGCACTAACCCTCCACCAACCCACTTGTTAACACGTAGGGAGCACGTATGGTTCGGTTATATGGTACCACCCACTGTTGTAAATGGTTTCTTGGCTTACAGGAAACCATTTGGCTTGTCACTCAATGTAAAGCCACCTGTAAAGGAAAGAAACGCAATAAGAAATGACAGGAAAGATGGGAGAAATAGGAAGAGAGGAGGGCAGGCACAGAAAAAGAATGATAAAGGCTAAGGAAGAAGTTGGCAGCACTACATCGTGAGTGGATGATGGTCACCACCACCTACCAATATATATATATATATATATATATATATATATATTTATATATATATATATATATATATATATATATATATATATATATATAATATATATAATATATATATATATATATATATATATATATATATATATATATATATATATATATATATATATATATATATATAAGTGTAATAAAGTAATAGGAATATAAAGTGTGAGTGTGTTTATGAACAATAAATGACAGAATAAGGTCGTACGCGCTCGTAATTTTCATTGCTTTAGGGTTTTTTTTTCGGTGTATGGATTCCAAACTACTTGAAAATCATAGAATAGTGTTTCTAGTGATAGCATCAGGCTGTGGTAATCATATTACGGGGTGTCGGGAAGTGTAAATTGGAGAATTCGTTACCGAACTTCAGAAGTCTCCACAAGTCCTATGGTAGTCGACGAAGGCTCAACAAACATCCCAGGAGAAAGCTGAAGGTATGTGCCATAAGCATATTTAATTAGAAAATTCTAGGACTAATAACTGATTTTTGGCAAATATTTTTAAAAAGTCAGTTGGAGCACGAATATCCCCGCGTGAGGTTTTTTTTTTTTTTTTTTTTATGTGTCCGACTCTGGGCATAGGCTTTCACAGCCTGCTATCAAGGCCCAGCAGTCCTCCTACATACCATACACCTCTACATGTCACCACTTCGGCGCTAACACCCACCGTCCATATTGAATACATGCTAGGGCTGTCTCATACAGGACTGGTGTATTGGTATTAGCGGGTGCACGGATCGCCTCGACATGCCCGCGCTTAAGGGGTTAAGGAAGTCAGGGCATTTGTGGCCTTTTGTTCATTTTATAGGAGATTTTTTGAGGGGTTTGCTCGAGTGGCTGCGCCATTGCATGTCCTAATAAGCGGTGATTCAGAGGCCGACGTGACCAAGTTTTGGGGTGAGACAGAGGCTCGAGGTTTTGCCCAGCTGAAAGAGAAAATGATCCAGGCATTAGTGTTGAAGAGTGCAGACTACACCAAGCCATTCGTGGTGGAAACAGATGCCAGCTTCGATGGACTGGGGCAGTTTTGTCCTAAGAGTATGATGGAAAGTTGCATCCAGTGGCCTTTGGAAGTAGGGGACTGGAAAAGTCAGAGCGGAACATGAATAATTACAGTTCGTGGAAATTGGAGCCAGCATTGAAATGGGCAGTGACAGAACAGTTTGAGATCTACGTGGCAGAGGGACAGTTTGTGGTGTTGACAGACAATAATCCGTTGGCATGCTTGAAAACAGCTAAACTTGGAGTTGTGGAGTGTAGATGGCTGGCAGATTTGAACCGGTTCAATTTTGTGGTATAGTATCAGCCAGGCAAGGAGAACGCAAATGCCAATGGACTGTCTTGGAGACCCCACGACAGGGAAGTAGAGGGAGAAGAAGATGTGCAGGAAATATGAGAAAGCCCTCCAAAATCAGTGGGGGAAAAAAGAGTGGCCGTTATGAGAGTGTGGGATAAAATGAGTTTAGAGCAGCTGAGGGATGCACAGAAGTCATGTCCATTGCTGGGTAAGCTCTGGATGCAGATGATTGGTAAGTTAGGCCACAAGGAGATAAAAGAGTTGTTGCAATTGGAATAATTCAGACAGTTATGGAGAGTCAGGCGAGTGCTGGTCATGAGAGATGGGGTTATATATCGGAGAGGGAACCAGGGAGCTCATAACGAATGGAAGGTGGTGCTACCTGTAGGTAAGAGGAAGGAAATAATGAGAGGGGCTCATGATGAATGGGGTCATCAGGGAGCTGGTCGGACCACAGCTTTGGTAAAGCAGAGATTTGCATGGCCTGGGTTGCATGAGGATATCAAGAGGTATGTAGCTGAATGCAAGATTTGTGCAATGGCGAAAGAGGAAGGTCCACGTGCAAAGACTTAGTTGGGAACAATAGAAGCTAGCAGATCCTGGGAAGTGGTGGCTATGCATTTCACATTGTTAGAACCGGCTAGAGATGGAATGGAAAATGTGCTGATTGTGACAGATGTATTCAGCAAATTTGCTCTAGCCTTTCCAACCAAGAACCAGAAGGCAGGTACAGTGGCAAGGATATTAGTAGAGGAGATTTTCAATAGGCTTGGGTCTCCAGAGAAGTTGCATAGTGATCAGGGAAGGAGGTTTGAGGGGCAGTTGGTGCAAGAACTGTCAAGTATTATCACATGGGGAAGTCTCGTACCACTCTGTATCACCCACAAGGGAATGGTGTTTGTGAGCACTTTAACTGCACATTGCATGGAGTACTGGCTACCCTGGGCAGGGAGCAAAGGGAGCAGTGGCCCAGGTTTTTGTCATGCCTGACAGCTATCTATAACAGCACACCACATGCAGTTGCAGGATTCTTACCGCATTATCTTCTGTTCGGAGTGGAACCTCATTTGCCACTGGATAGGTTTAGGTTGGACCCAGAGGAGGCTGTTATCACCCATCATCAGTGGATCAAGAAGCTCAAGGAAACACAGCAGACTGCTTGAGAAGTGGCTAAGAGAACATTCGGCAGGTATCATGAGCAGAACTGAAGATAATGCCAGGAGCAGGGGAAGGTGGAGCCCTTGCGAGTGGGACAGCAGGTATTGCTGAAGGATCATTCAATGGTGGAGAGGAACAAGATACAGCCCAAGTTTGCAGCCAAGGAATGGGTGGTTGTGAAGTGTTGGATGCGGCCAGTGGAGTGTACAAAGTGGACCAGAAGGGGAACAAGGCCGTGATAAGGTATTGCACCGGAGCAATTTGTGGCCGTAGGGGAAAATGCCAACTTGGATGGAAGTAAATGCTTTACCAGGGGAGGAGTCAGAGTTGGAAGAGGAAAGGCTGGAGGAGGAGGTTGAAATGCCGGACATGGCAGAAGTGTTGCAGAGGTTTGGCGTCAGACCCGGAATGCCATCCATTGATGAAAGACTGGAAGAAGATGGGGCAGAAGTAGAACCAAGGCTGGAGCTTCCGAAGTAGAGCACGCAGGAAGTCATGGATGACTTAGCAGAATTAGGTGACAGTGAGACAGTCCAACTCAGGCACTTCCAGAGAATTGCTGATCAGGTGAAAGGCGAGAGGTCAAAGTGTTTCATTTGTGTTGGATGTGGGCATGGGGGCATGCACAAAGTTCTAGGGGGTGAGCATGAGGAATCGGATTGAAGTTGGCGGGCGGCTCGCTCGCTTGGCACGGGAAGAGCAAGTTTATCTGGACAAGAAGTCGTAAGGGAAAATAACAAACTGATGGTGGAGCGATTGTCGATGAGCTAGGGGATTTTGCCGTATTTCAACAGGTATGTTGCATCAACAATTGTGATAACGTAGAAAAAGAGTGTTATAGTGGTGCTGTATATACAGGTTGTGAGAGGGGATGAGTGAGAAGGGTGGAAATTATTTTGCAGGAGTTTTCAGTAACGGTGGTGGACGGAGTTGTGGAGCCACATGCACCACCAAGCCAAGCTCGGGCCTCCGAAGCCGGGATGTGAAGTTTGTGGGACGGAGCAGGGGCGGCTGTCACTCCGGGGCTGGTTATACTGTTGGGATAGGAGTGTCAGGTGTGGATTGCAGTGGTGGCGCTGGGAAGTGAAGAGGGGCCGTGCATCCCTGGAGGTGTCAGAGGTGGGGGTGGTTATAGTACTTCCTGGGACAGGAACGTAAGGACTACAGGTGTTATTACCACTCAGAGTGTTCTTTTAGTAACCAATTAGTGACCAAGTGTTACTGTGCTATGAGACTGCGGGGGAGGACATGGGGAGCGATACAGTGTTATCAAAGAAGTGTCTGTTCATTTCTTAAGACTTGCCTATTTTGTACTGGGCCTAAGAAGTGTGTTTTTTCCTTGTTTTTCAGTAAGGAAGCACTGGCACTATTGTACCGTGATAACCAATGGCTGTGTGTAAGACTTTTAATGCTAGGGGTATTAAATATGCAAATTTAGACAGTGCTTCCCTCACCCCAGCAGGAGGCTAAATTTTTCTATTACTGAGTCAAGGCAGGCCCTGTAATAGGAGGGCATTATTGCAGCTCATTACACTCAGTCACAGTTTGAGTTGAAAGTTAAGACTGGCAGAAAGTGGAGCCTTTAATCAAGACACCCACCTCTTATCACTAAACATACATGCCTCATTAAGCATCAGCTTTCAGGTAGAGTCAAACTGAAAAATATTGGATGGTCAGCAAACTTAAGTGCTTCAAATTAATTTTAAGTTTGTAGTACGGAGGGAGAAAGAGAGAGAGAGAGAGAGAGAGAGAGATAATATAGATTTTATGCAAGAAAAAAGGAACCAAAGGCCAGGAACCTGCAAATCGTTCCATCCAAGGAAAAAACAAAAACAATACAAAAGAGAGCCAAATTCAAGATTTGTTCATTTCGAGATGCATGGACACTGCGTTTGAAAGACTGGAGATCATAGGAAGTAGAAAATACAGACAGAGGGAGACAGTTCCAGAGATGACCTGCTGCATAAATGAAAAACTGGGAGTAACGGTTATCTCTTGTATTACAGAGTTGGACAGAAAAATGATGAGAGTTTGATGCTAGACGGGTGCTATGGACCCGTTGTAGAAGTGCAAGGATGCAAGCAGATATTTCAGAAGAGCAGTGAAAATTGAAGTAGCGATAGAAAAGAAATAAAGATGCAACAGTGCGATGAAGAGAAAGAGACTGAAGGGAGCCAGTAAGAGGAGGAGAGTTAATGAGGTGAAAAGCCTTCGACTCTACCTTATCGGGAAGAGCCGTATGTGGGTAGCCTTCCCACACATGAGAGTTGTACTCTGCACACGGGCAAATGAAACCCATGTATAAAGTCAACAACTATGCAGGGGTAAAGAAGGTATGGAGTCAGGTTAGCACACTCAATCTCTATGAAGCAAATTTTACAAGAGATGCAATATGATCCTTCCAAGATAAGTACCGAGTGAATGAAACCCCAAACATGTTAGGGGATGATGCAGGATTGAGCAGGATATTATTAAACTTTAGTGGGTACTCCTGTGGAAGATTGTGTCGGGTTGATAGGTGTAAAAACTGAGTTTTTGATGCATTAAAAACAAGATTACCTTTTCCTCACTCGGAGATACGAGCTACGTCAGACAATAGGTGTGCCATAGCCTTAACCCTTGTTTGTTGCAGTAACTGCTGAGATGGACGTTGTGAGAACCGAATGGAAAGGTGAAGGGTGGAATCATCAGTGTACGAGTGGATAGGGTTAGATCTACAGCTTAGAAGGTCACTGATGAATAAAAGGAAGAGTTGATAATTGGACAGAGCCTTGAGGAACACCACTGTTGATAGGTCTAGAAGAACGATGGCCGTCTACAACAGCGACTATAGAACTACCAGAAAGGACGCTATAGATGAAGGCACAGATAGAAGGATAGAAACCATAAGAAGGCAGTTTGGAAATTAAAGATTTATGCCAGACTCGGTCGAAAGCCTTTGAGATGTCAAATGCAATGGCATAGCCTTTGCCAAAGTCCCGAAAGGAGGATGACCAGGAATCTGAAAGGTAGGTGAGAAGATTGCCAGTGGCGATAGGAATGAACATTGTCATAGGAAAGAAGCTTTAAAACTTTTCTGTTAAGAATTGACTTGAAACCTTTTGAGACACAGGATGTAAAAGCAATTGGACGATAGTTAGAGGATTGGGAATGATGACCCTTCATTGGGACTGGCTGAATGAGAGCAAACTTCCAGCAAGAAGGCAACGTACAAGTTGAAAGACAAAGGCGAAAGAGTTTACCTAGGCAGGGTGTAAGCAGAGAAACACAGTTCTTGAGAACAACAGGAGGGACTCCATCAGGCCCATATGCCTTGTTAGTATTAAGGCCAGTGATGATAGAAAATACATCAGCTGAAGAAATTTAGATGTCAGCCATTTGGAAGTCAGAGGGAGGAAGTGATGGAGGCACGCACCGGAATTGTCTAAGGTGGAATGGGAGTAGAAAGTCTGAGCAAAGAGATCTGCTTTATCAGTAGAAATAGGTACAGAGCCATCAGAGTAGAAAAGAGGAGGGAAGGATGATGAGGTAATGTTACTTGAAAGTTTTTTTGCAAGGTGCCAGAAGGAGTGAGAAGAATTCGAGTTGGAGAGATGAAAGCATTTAGTACGGATGAAATTATATTTAGCAGAATGAAGAACAGACTTAGCACGATTCCGGGCAGAAATATAAACGAGATGAGATTCAGGGGTGGGTTGGCTCAAGTATCTTTTATAGGCCCTCTCCTTGTTGCAGACAGCATTAGAGCAAGCGTGATGAAACCAAGGCTTTCTTGCATTAGTCAAAGGATATGAGAAGGGTATGTATGCTTCCATGCCTGAGAGAATAACCTCCATAATCCGCAAACCACACTCAGATGGGTCCCGGCCGTGGAAGCAATAACCATTCTAGGGAAAATCAAAGAAGTACTACCTGATGGCCTCCCAATCCACAGCTGCAAAGCACCACAGTCGACGTTTCTTTCAGGGGTCCATAGGCCGTACTAGAGTGATAGGACAGGTCAAGGTAATAAGGTTGTGATCAGAGGAGCCCAAAGGACAGGAAAGATTAACAGCGTAAGCAGAAGGATTAGTTGTAAAGAAGAGGCCAAGTATGTTGGAGCTCTCTCCAAGGCAGTCAGGGATATGGGTAGGGTGCTGTACAAGCTGCTCTAGGTCATTAAGGATAGAAAAGATGTAGGCTTTTTCACCAGGTGGATCAGTGACAGGAGACGAGAGCCAAAGGTGGTGGTGAACGTTGAAATCTCCTAGAATGGAGATTTCAGGGAAAAGAGGAATAGAAAGAATGTGTTCCATCATAGAAGTAAGATAGTCAAGGAATTTTTCATACTCAGTAGAATTAGAAGAAAAGTTAACAGCGCAGATATATTTGGTCAAAGAATGACATGATTAGCTGAAGCCGGAGAGTAGAGAATTCAGAAGTATCAAGTTCAGGAACATGAGAACAAAAAAAGTCGTCGCATACATATTCACGACAGCCACCTTTGGCTTTGAAATGAGTATAGAGAAAATAGGAGGAAACAGAAAAGGGTTTGCTGTCAGTTGCCTTAGACAGCTGAGTCTCTGTCAGGAAGAGAAGGTGAGGTTTAGAGGAGGAGAGGTGGTGTTCAACAAAGAGAAAGTTAGAGAAAAGGCCGCGAATGTTGCAGAAATGAAGAGAAACTGAGTCAGACAGTGGTTCCAGGCATCTCACTGAATCGTCACTGGGAGAGGGGTGGATGGGGGCGTTTATGTTCCCCCCCCTGGGGACTCCAAGGACCGATTATTCTGTACCATTTTTTTTATTTTGAAAAGGAAGTATACTGTGTACTGTGCATGTAGAGTGGTGTTGACAGTTAGAGAAAATTGTATTGGAGAGCATGCTGACCTCTCTGTGTTACTGAAACACTGAAAAAGTTCAGCAATGGGGGATGGTCAGGAATTAGTCCCGAGGGCTGATGAAACGGAGCTCCAGCTCTCCCTGTCATCAGCTTTCCATCAACTTTGGGAGTACTGCCCTGCTCGACTGGTGCTACAGTGTTCTACATACATTTGGCCTAGCCCCCAAAACATTCTGTTGAAAATTACGGGCCTCCCGAGAGTGCCATGCGCAGTACGGAGGTTATTCTCTCGGTCATGGAAGCATACATTCCCTTCTTGTATCCTTTGACTGATACAACAAAGCCTTGGCTTAATCACGCATGTTCTAATATTGCCCACAACAAGGAGAGGGCCTATAAAGAGAACCAGAGCCAACCAACCCCTGAATCACAACTTTTTTATATTTCTGCCTGGAATCGTTCTAAGTCTGTTCTACGCTCTGCTAAAAATAATTTCACTCACACTAAATGCTCTCAACTCTCCAACTTGAATTCTTCCCGCTCCTTCTGGCACCTTGCAAAAAAATTTTCTAACAACTTTACCTCATCATCCTTCCCTCCACTTTTCTACTCTGATGGTTCTGTAGCTATTTCTTCTACTGATAAAGCAGATCTCTTTGCTCAGACTTTCTCCATCAATTCCACTTTAGATGATTCCGGTCCTGTTCCTCCATCACTTCCCCCCTCTGACTTCTTCATGGCTGACGTTAAATTTCTTCAGCTGATGTATTTTCTGCCATCACTGGCCTCAGTACTAACAAGACATATGGTCCTGATGGAGTCCCTCCTGTTGTCCTCAAGGACTGTGCTTCTGTGCTTCACCCTGCCTAGGTAAACTCTTTTGCCTTTGCCTGTCAACTTGTACCTTTCCTTCTTGCTGGGAGTTTTGCTCTCATTCAGCAAGTCCTAGAAAAGAGTGACCGTTCCCAACCCTCTAGCTGTTGTCCAATTGCTTTAATATCCTGTATCTCAAAAGTTTTTAAGTCAATTCTTAACAGAAAAAATTTAATGCACCTTTCCTATCACAATCTTCTATCTAATCGTCAGTATGGGTTCTGTCGGGGATGCTCCATTGGTGACCTCCTCACCTACTTTTCAGACTCCTGGTCATCCTCCTTTCGGGACTTTGGCGAAAGCTTTCCCATTGCACTTGACATCTCAAAGGCTTTCGACCTAGTCTGGCATAAATCTTTATTTTCCAAACTGCCCTCTTACGGTTTCTATCCTTCTATCTGTGCCTTCATCTATAGCTTCCTTTCTGGTCGTTCTTCTCCTAGATCTATCGACAGTGGTGTTCCTCGGGGCTCTGTTCTATCACCAACTCTCTTCCTTTTATTCATCAATGACCTTCTAAACTGTACTTCTAATCCTGTCCACTCGTACACTGCTGATTCCACATTTCACCTTTCCCTTCTGTTCCCTCAACGTCCATCTCAGCAGTTACTTCAACAAACAAGGGGTGAGGCTATGGTACACCTAATGTCTGACCTGCCTCGTATCGATGACTGGGGTACAAATAATCTTGTTGTTTTTAATGCATCAAAGACTCAGATTCTACACCTATCAACTCGACAGTATCTTCCACAGATGTACCCACTAAAGTTTAATAATATCCTGCTCAATCCTACATCATCTCCTAACATGCGTTGGGTTTCATTCACTCTGGGCTTATCTTGGAAAGATCATTTTACATCTCTTGTATAAGCTGCGTCCAAGAGATTAGGTGTGCTAAGCCGACTCAGTACCTTCTATACCCTTGCATAGTTGCTGAATTTATCCATGGGTTTTATTTGCCCCTGTGTAGAGTATAGCTCTCATATGTGGGCAGGCTCCCACATACAGCTCTTCTCAATTGGGTGCAGTCAAAGGCTTTTCGTCTCATTAACTCTCATCCTCTTACTGGCTCCCTTCAACCTCTGTCTCTTCACCGCACTGTTGCATCATTTTTCCTTTTCTATCACTACTTAAATGGTCACTCCCCTGAACACTCTGCTTGCATCCCTCCACCTCTACGACGGGTGCGTAGCACCCGTTTAGCAACAAACTCTCATCCCTTTTCTGTCCAATTCTCTAATGCAAGAGTTAACTGTTACTCTCAGTCTTTCATTTATGCAACAGGTCAGCTCTGAAACTGTCTCCCCTGTCTGTATTTCCTACTTCCTATAATCTCCAGTCTTTCAAACGCAGTGTGTCCAGGCATCTCAAAATGAACAGATCTTGAATTTTTTTTTTCTTTGATGGAATGGTTTGCGGGCTCCTGGTCTTTGGTTCCTTCTTCCTTATTTTAAAAATATTGAAAATGTCCTATAGCACTCATTTCTTCTAAATGGAAATATCCTCTAGCCACACAGTTTTCTAACATTTGATGAACAGATCTTTGTGTTCCATATTTTTCACTTATTTCAAATTTCTCACCCTCTTCAGTCTATATAGTTCAACATGAATAATTCTTCAAGTGTCTGTTTTTCCTAACCTTTTCAAACTCAAGCCCGACCGGAGATTCAGTCCCATCTATGGGCACCGACATCCTCATGTGGTCCTCTACAGGCCTGTGTAGATTATTCGGTTTCCTGTTTCGTACTCAGAAAACTGTGTATTGTGCATATAACATTCTTCCGCTCTTGGACAGTGTTGAAGTATGAGACAAGCAGGACATGAAGGACGGTGAGCGGATATGCAAAGGAAAGTACTGGTGTGGCTGGAAATTATGTTCCATAGCCACCATAAATTATTGCATTCCACTGAATTCTGGTGTGTGTGTGTAATTCACCGGGTCGGTCATTATCACTTGATGGTCGTGATCGTCAGCTTTTTACCCTCCCGGAAGGGAGCTGAGAGCTCATATAGTCCGATCTAAGGGCAAGGCTGTGACCTTCACACACACACACACACACACACACACACACATCCCCTTGCTCAAGGGGGACAGTAACCTCCTACTTCATCAGTGAAACTTTTCGCAACCTGAGCCAGGCGCGAACTCCCGTCCACCAGTTGGCAAGCGAGAACGTTACCACTGCGCCAGCGAGCGGTGTGTGTGTGTGTGTGTGTGTGTGTGTGTGTGTGCCGTCAGTATAATAAGCCAATGATATATTGCATTTATAGCAAACAAGCAGAATTCCTCACAAGAAAAATCGTTTTCAATCCAGTAAAAATTAATTCTAGTCATACAGTACCGGCAAGAATGTGGATAACACTTGTGTATAAAGGTTCAAGCTACTGAAAGCCAAATATTTCTTTGAAAGTGAAATGTATATGCATGTCTTTTACCTGACTGCATTCAGTACGAGTAGGTTCAATGATTTTTGGAAAAACTTCAGAGAGTCTGCTCGCATTGACCACATTAGTCAGGGGACGTCTTTTTCTTTTTATGTGGCTACCGTCATTCAGATATGTGTACACTAACCCAGTAGAACTCTCTGAACGAGAAGTTCAATGTTGTTGCACTGCACAACCTTTGTCTGGCAAAATGGCTTCTTTCCAGTGTTACATAACTAAGTATTGTTACGGCCAGTGGGATTATCATAATTATTTTAAACTACCTTGACATTATGCCATATTACTGTGATATAATATTGACCAAGCGGGTTGAATGGGTTGTACTCTCTCTTCATTTACTCGGAACTCAAGTTATGGAGTTATACAGAAACGATTACTGTATGCAACAGTATATACATCAACCAACAGAAACGACGAAAAAGCCGAGGAAGTCTTGTGGTATATCAGTGAGGTTTGTTGCTGAAGGCGTCTTGGGATCAAGTTAAGAATAGAGCAGACAGCGCGAGACGGACCAGAGAGCAGTGTCATGTTGGCCTCCAGGCAGACACAATAACACCTTCAGCCACAGGAGGTTTCCATTTTATTCCAGCTACAACTGTGATTTATTCGCCTGGGAAATACGTCACGTACTGAGAGATATGATTAAGGCTAAATTTGTAGTTTAGTGTTACTAGAAAGGTAACACAGTTGTTGTTGTTTTTTAACACAAGTGTTTCACGGCCCTATCAGGCAGTTCACGACTTGGTTAAATAAGAGTCGTTTCATGACAGCGCTTGGAGCTGTTCAAAATCAACAATTTATGCGTCGATGCAAGAGCAGGTGATTCGCGGCCCTATCGGGCCGGTCAGCTGTAAACCTAAGAGAAATATAAGGCGTCAAAACTTCCCCTTGGAAAGGTCCAAACTACATGAAATTGATGTGGACTCATTTATGATCCAACTGCAGCCATCCTACCAAGTTTCCTTCTTCCAGTTTCGACTGCGCTACACACACACACACACACACACACACACACACACACACACACACACACACACACACACACACACACACACACAGAATTATAGCATATTAGATATAGGTGACAGAGCATATATATAAAATGCATGTATGCATCTGTGCATGTGCTTTGTGCACATGTTATGCGCAGTGGAAAACAGACTGTCTTGCACTAACTTCTAACCAGAGAGGAGTTCAGCCGAAATTATCCGCTTATTAGATCTGTTTATTAAGTGCCATAATCTATACAATGATAAAGTCAAGGAATGGAAGTGTGTGTAGTATGCGGCATATTCTGTAGACAGATATCGAGTATGGCAAGTGCTGCAGAAAGTCTAGAATGTGTGGGTGTGTAGTCAGCTTCATATTTTTAAGTGCCGTATCCTCCTCAGGGAAATTTGCCTGTAAACCTCTGTGTTAGATAAGGGAGTGGGAAACTGGCCCAAGACCTGCGCTAGATCTTCTGGAACCATAAGCAGAATATATTTGTGGGACTTCCATTTTGCCCCTAACACCTCCATGAATCCCACGTTTTAGGGGGCTCTGTGGCTCATATCCCGGAGGTAAAAAAAACATTTTTTGGATACCCGAGAAATACTTGCCGCGTCGTGAAGGCAATTATGATTTTTTTTATGTACTAGAATTTTTGCCTTTTTTTTTTACTTAGCAAAGTCACGAAAAATTAACATGTATGATTTTTCATTTAATCGTTTTAATCCGAAAAGGATGATAAAGACATACAGTAAAGTGCAGTAGCAGTGTACAGCGTATAAAATTGTTACCAGTGTTATAAAATACCTGTATAGCACTGAAATTTAAAATAATTTCGAAAAGATGCCTTCTGTGCTTGACTGTTGAAACAGGGACTCCAAAGGTCAAAGTTGAGGTAAAGCAGAAAATATTCGGGATGGATCGTCTTCAGTTTAGAGAAGTCAGAGGTCACCAGAGAAGAATCTTAGAATGCGGGGAGCGGCAAGGCGATTGTCGTCATTCTCCTTCCCAAAATCATATTTTTGCTTCTTCTGTCCGGGTTTTTAACTTGTATCATTGCAAAGAGATGATATACCACCTCCACCAAACACTTTACGAGCTCCTTGCCTTTGGTTCCTTCTTCTTTACATAAAAAAAAATCACTAAACAGATTTTCATTTACTCATTATGTTCTGACCAAACTCGGATGATTTTAGTTAACTGAGGAAAGTTCAAGAGCAATTAATGGATAAAAGCCATAACACTTGTCAGTGACCTTATACTGTTCACTGACTTTCCCTTCTGAAGGAAAACAAAACAAAACTCTCCTTTGAATATACTGCAGACTAGAAAACTTATCTAATCAGTCAGTATGTGAACCGATGTTTTAAGCTGGATAAAATACTGTAATCTTCCTATGGCTAGTTTAATGAAAAGTTTCTAATCCCTTGTGTTATGGAGGTAGGATGTCTCCTATGCTAAATGTAATCACCTGGATGCATTCAGGAGTAAAAGAAAATGCCGACTCCAGTGAACTCATTGGACTAATGATTTTTATGAAAGCGCAGTTAAGCGTAGTATTACCATGGTTTAAAAAGGCTTAAATTGTTTAATAAAGGAAAATGGAAAACGTGAGGGATCAGAAAGATACCGTTACTCAGCTGCTGTGTAAGACTACAGTATGTGATAATACTCACATCATACGGGCAGTATAAAGTTGTGTCTACGGAGATAGGCGTACCAACATGACTGATTAGACGTGTCTGGAACTTCGTCCAGTGACCCACAAAGTAGAGTGCCAAACTGATGTTTTTTTTTTTTTTTTTTCTTTTGGAAATAAAAAGAAATTATATTTGTAACTCATATTATTCGAACGAATCATAGAGCAAATAGGTTACTCCTGGGGCCGTTCCAATCGAACTACGAACTGCAAATGCATCCGAAGACCAGAATACATGCCTGTATTGGGACACCCATTTTTGTGTCCGGTGGTCTCACGTCCGTCTTCTTGTAGTTACAGGGATGTTTCTTTTATATTCTTGGTACTCCAAATCCATATAAATATCTTAATCGAATATCTGACAAAGAGCTCTCGAGATATCAGGTCCAGATACATGCATAGGAATTTTCAGGACAATCGTTCACTAATAACAACATCATGTCGGGACAAATAAGGTTGGTAAGAAGATGAAGGGAGAGGAAAACAACATGAACATAACAAAGACTAAAGAACAATATTTTTTCCCTTCTGAATGTGTGACGAAAATTTGAAGAACCACTAAATAGGACTGATGAGAGCACAGATAATAAAAATATATGGTTAAACGATTTTAATAATACCCAAACGAGAGAAAATTAAGTGCTTCTGAGGTTAGTAATATCATCTATACGACGATATATATTATTATTATTCCATGTTTGTTAACTATTGTCAATTTCTTCCAGCTAAAGAAAGCGCCAAAAGTACTGATATCATTAATGAAGGCTATATCTAACTTCGCAAGTTCGAGGCGTGTCTTCAGGGGTGAATATATATATATATATATATATATATATATATATATATATATATATATATATATATATATATATATATATATATATATATGCTTCACCGTGGCCTAAGGTAGAAAAGGAGGTCCAGATGATGATGATGATGAATTTTGGGTATCAAGAATAATATGAAAAAGGTATCGTCAGCCTAAATTAACAAGTTCACGAAGGCGATGGAGAAGCTGAAGAAAGAACAAACAGCAGACGCAGACACAGTGCATCAAGCAGCAGCAGCAAAATAGAGACTAGAGAACGCAATATGTTGTTTGTGTCTTATTACACCAGTAAGCTTAGATAAGAGAACAATGGTTTAGTGGAGAGAAGAAGCAGTGATTTTATCCCTATTCAAAATGGTTTAGTGGAGTGGAAGAAGCACTGATTTTATCCCATATCAAAAGTATTGGTAACCACTGTTAGTGCAAAGATTACTGAGGAATAAGTCTATACATGCAGATGATGCTGTGCGGTTTGTCACTTGGTAATGTAGCACTCTCAAGACTCTCTCAGATATTATTCAGAAAGTGGCTGTGCTTCAGAGTGATTATAGATAACAGTAAAACTCTGTTTGTGGAGATAAAAAAACTATAACAAAGGTTAATGTACAGGCGAGAAGACAAACATGGGAACTATATACTAGAAAATATGAACCATCATGCAGTAAGAACAGCAACAAAATAATGGTACCTGAGTAGCGCCAAAGAAATAATATAGTGAGAAAAGGAAGAAAGGTGGGTGTTGATATAATTGTTTTGATGGGGAACAATAGACTAAGGAGAAGGCTTCAAAAGAGTAGCACAAAAGATTACTTAGCAGTCACAGTATCATAATCAAACCTTGAGTATTCATAAGTGAAGTCAAAGAATAAGTGCGGTGGAGATTGATATGTTGAAAGTCTGTCTGTCTGTCTGTCTGTCTGTCTGTCTGTCTCTCTCTCTCTCTCTCTCTCTCTCTCTCTCTCTCTCTCTCTCTCTCTCTCTCTCTCTCTCTCTCCAGGCACAAACAGTCTCATTAAAGACCAATATCTCGGTTGCTGATTGTTCTCCTTTGCATTCCTTTGTGTCGGTTCGGCTTTTGTTTTTTCCCTCTTTTTCCAATGACTTCCTATCAGATATTCCTTTAATGCGGAAATAAACATTGCCGCTTACGCCTGATATACAAGGTGCCTCACTAGAGCTCCCTTATTGCGCGAAACACATTGCGGACATTTCCCTACGCCTTTAGTCTGATGAGTCTGTCGTGCGCTGAACAATAATGGCGAGCATTGAGTCTAAACGAGATTAACAAACGGAAGGGAGTAAGAAGGGTATATAGTTGTGTCTGGTAACGCTGAGTTACAAGTTATTACCATTCCTTTCACTATGAGTCGGCCTTCGTAAATTGTATGTAGTTGTCTGGGGGCAGCCAGCATAACATACAAAAAACTCCATCGTAGAGCAGAGGTAAATATGTAATGTTTATTCATCTTCCCAGTCAGAGAGATCCTTCAGTAATTTGATAAATTCAAAAAATTCAGAGATAAAAATTAAATATGAAAAAGAATATTCAGCACGAAGACACAAATTTTATTGTAATTATTGTTAATATTCTTATTATTATACATTACCTTCAGAACATTTTTATTCATCGAGGAGATATATAACTAATCCCATTATTTCGAAAATTCTCTCCTAGGCCGATAAAATCTTATATAGTCAGAATGAAACATCAACTACTACATCAGATAAAGGAATTAAAAAAAAATGTGTTTGTATCTAAATGAATAATCTCGTACTAACACGTGGACAACAGTGAGAACATATCCTTCATAACGTAGCCAATGACCCCCCCTCCCTCCACACACACACACACACACACACACACAAGCATGAACGCTTGCACGCCGTCTCTTCACACATGAAGATGCAGGTTTCGCTACAGCTGGGAATATTCACAATAAACTAAATTCTGTACGTGGTGTAATACTTCCGGCGAGGTCAATGACAGCGGTGATGCTGAAGATACGGCACTACCTGATAAGGATAGAAAATGGTAACTGATCAATTTTGTCGCTTCAGAACACGTATGGCTTGAGACAAATGTGTGTGTGTGTGTGTGTGTGTGTGTGTGTGTGTGTGTGTGTGTGTGTGTGTGTGTGTGTGTGTGTGTAACCCCAACCCTAACACTGTGTGTGTGTCTCACTCATGGCAGTGGATTAAAGAGTATTCATAGTCACCTCATTATCCGAATCCCACATTTGTCCACAGTAGGATAGTAAGTCCGATCAAATGTACAGACTAATTCAGTTATTAAGCGTAAAATACTGCCAGTTAATCTTTTGCAACAGTTCACCAGGGAGGCATTACTAAAGGTTATTTATAGACTCTGGTGGAAATGGGGTGGGTTGTGGTGTGGGTAAGACGAGGAAGGGTGAAACACCTCCAGTCCAGCACCTAGGGGAGGTGGCCGTCCAGTGCCAGTGAAGTGGAAAATGTTTGCGTAAGACTGGAATGACGATATCAGCAGGGACAGGGAACAGCTCAAGGTTTTGATTTTCGTTGAATCTTGGGTGAACTTCCTTACATCCCTCTGACTATTATGAATTGTACTTCCTCTTCCTCCTACTCTCATTACATTATGCCTGAAAACGACAACCCCAGCATATGTCAACATCTAGTGTACAGTTAGCTCTCGGGGCCAAAGAGATGACATGTGACAGTTTGTGTCATGTTTTTTGTTGTGTAGCTGGACTGTTTGACCATTGACAACAGAACTCATGTTTTACTGCTACATTTAAATAAGCTGATGATGATGAAAATAATAATATTAAGAGTAGTAGTAGTAGTAGTAAAAAGAAGAAGAAGAAGATTATAACAACAACAACAACAATAATAATAATAATAATAATAATAATAATAAGAAGAAGAAGAAGAAGAAGAAGAAGACGAATGATGATGCTCTCTTTTTATATACCTAGGCTGCTTCCCCCCAAAAGCGGGTTAACTGAGACAGGACGACACACTCCCAATTTACTCACACACACACACACACACACACACACACACACACACACACACACACACACACACACACACATTTACTCGTATCTTAGCCACAAGGGGAGAAGGGACAGATCTTTACCGCACGAGGGTCAATGATAATGATAATAACAGTAAAAATAAAAAATAAGAATTCTCAAATTGCTGAAGCAATATTCAAAGAATTTCACATTCCAGATGAAAATACTTTTTCTTTTATCATTGTAGACCTAATATAAAGGGACTTTGGGTATGATTCAGTTTTTTACAGGTTTTGACCTATGATCTTGAGATCAAAGTCAAGTTCATTCATACTATGCAGATCATATTCACTCATGACCCATTACATCTTCACCGAGTTTGGTCAAAGTCGGCCAAATACTTTTCGATTAAGCACTTTCAGGAATGAGGCAGCCATTTGGATTTTCCTCACTGTATCAAAAAGTATTTGTTGAATCTCAGTATCAGCACCCAGGTGCACTAGTATACTGTATGTTGATGATTACTGATTTTGCAAAGGAATCAGTTCAGTAGTTTTTGCCACGCAGGAGAATAAAAAATTGAAAACATAGCATAGAGGGTGTTAGTGCTAGGGAAAAACTGTGCCAAAAGAGGCCTGCAACCAATATACATCTCTCCTGAAAAGTTTAAGTCTCCATCTCGAACGGTCTTGGAATGCCAGCCTTTCAGATCTCCCCCCCACCCCCGAAAATAAAGATAATATGTACAGTATCAATAAGAACTTCACAGCATGTGGAGTTCTAAGTAATAACATAAAAAAAATAATACAAATAACAATTATAGTAATGATATGCATCAGTAAAGATGTGTGATATCGAATTTATGTAGGGAAGTTGTCATTTATTGGTTATAACAATCCGATTTACTCAATGCTGTGCTCAAAAATAATCTAAAAAAAGATTGAGGTTCTCTATAACACGCCATTCATCTTATGGCTTTCCTTGTGCTCATACATGTTGCCTCATCTTGTGCTCATACATGTTGCCCCAAGATGAATGTTTATTGATGTGAGAATGTAAAAACGTCTTAAGTGCTATGATTTTATCTGTTATTAACTTTGATTTAAATGAAGGAGTACAACATGCAGTATTGTGATAACATACAGTATCGTCTTATAGAATTTAAAAAAATGATGGATGACAAAAATTATATCTTTCCTTTTCTGCCACCACGAGTAATATGAGTTAAACACAAAATTTGTAACCTCTGGAGGCTCTAAACACACACACACACACACACACACACGCACACACACACTTACTATGCAGCATGTATCTGAACTCCATTGTCAAACACTGAGGAGCAACATTTTATATTAAAACAATCACAGTTTATCCTATCTTTTTTTCTTTTTCCTATGGGTGTACAATAAACACGAAATAGATTAAGAGAATTGCAGGGGACCTCATAGGCCACAGATAAGAAATGCCCATCGGAACACTGGCCGCCTCTCCTTCCATTCTTTCTCTCATCTAATACTTTAGGAACATGTAAAGCACAGACATTTTACACAAGGAATGAAATGAACATTTATACATACATTATGGTGTTTTTAATGCAATCGTGCATGCAGGGTCGTATGCATCTTAATAATGATATACGTGTACGAGACCCTGTAACTGTAATTATTTACCTATACTCTGTGTTCTGCATTCATGAATAGCATGTGAAGTGTTCTCTAGCACTGCCAAGTGTATAATAGCTGTCATGAAGTCTGCTGCATTCCAATCGACTTCCCTCCAACGATATGACTTACAATGATTCAGAATTTGCACCAACATGTAGCGCCATATTACTTTTGATTTCCTAATCTTTAGTTTCCAAGAGCAATGTATTATTCACCAGGTATTAACGTGTAAATCATGGCATGATGAATGGATAAATGTATCTCCAATAGAGCTTGCCTGCACTAACTAAGAGCATTTCCATTATAAAATAATGCAAATACCATTATCTTTGTTTACATGACGTTACTGAGCCCACAAAGACTTTCTGACCAAAAAGTCGAAAAATATATATATATATATATATATTAGCATGTTTTTGCGTGTAGCGATTTCCGACAATTTCGCACGTCGCGTCGCACACAATGTGATTTTTTTAACCCGTCACGTCCCGAGGTTTTCCGCACCTCCGACATTCCCCAATCCCGAGGTATTTTCGAAAAAAAATTTTTTGACTAAAACCTCCGCTTTTGGTGAGAAACATCGTAAATTCATGGAGAAATCGCTCACCTGAGGTTTAAAATACTCGATCTAGGTAGGAGTACCTCCTTACCTGACTGGGTTTTCTAACAGGCTGGCACCAAAGAAAACGAGTTCTATGGGAGGGTAACTATTTCACACAACTCATAAACGGTATTTATTTATTTACTTGGTACGAATTTATATGTAGTATGAGAGTATATTGGTTTTCAAGCAGTAATATAGGCATTATAAGCATTGTTCCACTCACTAACTAATCACCATATCTGACCTTCTTTTGCACATTACCTGATCATTATTTCTGACTGTTTCTTCTTCTAATGCTATGTAAACTTTGTCCTCCACATTGTCATCAATTGGGGAATCACTCTGGCCCTGAATATCTTTACTGGCCAGGTCACTGGTAACAGGTGAATTGCCGAGACAATGGCGTGAGGGGGGGAGGGGGGAGGTTATGCGGTGTAAGGCATTGTCCCTGCCTGGCATCTTGTAGAGGAATAGAGGAAGGTGTCCCGTGTATACGTATGAAAAATCATGCGCAAAAATTGAAAATTGTGCAAATTAGGGACCTTGCAATTGCACGACGTACCAGTACGTCGCCGGGACTGGCAAATGCAAAATGTTGCAGCGTACCAATACGTTGATGGGACGAGGCGGGTTAAACTATTTATCTGACACTCTCTGGTCTTATCCCGACCTAATACAAAATGAATTAGGTCGATATCTATTACAATTCTCGTGGAACAAACCAATGCACAGACAGACATTTTCGCTTGTCGCTATTTTTGACTATTTCGTGTCGTAGTGTAGCGCGCGATCGCCATTATTTTTTTGTATACAGGTATTTCTGACGCTTCCTGGACTTAGCCGGACCTACTGTGAAGAGAGTTATATTGATATCTATTACCGTTCTTGTGAAAGAAAGAAACGCACAGACAGACACACATACACTGCTTAACTTTATTATTTAGTTGATGAAAACATACATTTGTTTAGGTAGATGCAAAAACATCCAACTGAAGGGATATGGTGCCTGTGTTCTGACAGCTGGCCTGTACTTTAGATTCTCCCTTTTCGAGGAGGCCAGTGACCATTGTTGCAAATAGTGTATTATAACTATTACAAGATCGATTCAGAAAGATTCTGAGATATAACTGAATACTGTGAATATTTAAACACATTACTGTATCAGGTAAATGGCGAACATTCCTGATGATCATAATGATATTAACTACAGTGCATAGTGCTCAGTGTCGTGGTGTTTATGGTAGATGTTTATACCAATATTCAGAGCTAGATATTGTAGTTCTGTAGGTGCAAATACATTAATGGAGGTTATTTTATCATAACTAGCTGATCCCACACTTATCAGTGAACCTCAGAAACATCATTTACAGTTACACAATGCTGTTTTATATAAGATCTGTGATTTTTTTTTTTTTTTTTTCGCTATCGTGTTTTTGAATATCTATCTGCATGCATGGCTATGCAATGAAATACATTTATTGACGATCAAGCCCTGCCAGAGTCCCTTATAGCTGGCACCAGTTGGACCAATTCACTGAGACCATTAACCTACTATATGCTTCATCATCATCATCATTTTACCAATGAAGATAACTAACAGGACATGGGATGAGCGTGGATTTCATTCAGATATAAGTATTCGAAAATTACAAAATCAGGACGTCCATTAACATAGTGTTGACTGAACGGACTACACATAATTCCACTCACCATACTTCACTTCTAACATTATTGCTCCAACTCAAAGGCAATCAATACCCATAGTTATGTCATTCTTAATGCCTGTGCGGCACAGACTATTCCATTAACTGGCGAATTAAAAACATGTACACAAGTATCAGAAGACATCTGACCAAATGGGATGTAGCTAAAGTGAAATACCCTGCATGTGAAAATCCTTAGGCGCTAGTGGCTGATCGGATCTCTCTAAGAGATGATCCTGCGTCTAAAGCTTGTGCAATCCCTGAGAAACGCATTTCAGACTTCCTTCACCCATTCATTAAGTTGAAGCACTGGTAGTGCTAATTGTCGGGTAAATACTCGTAACTTGACCACCTACACAAAGGAACTGCAGGAAAATGAGTATAAAGAGGAGGTACTATACAAGATTTATCAGGCCAATTTCCTCTGCGGCAATACTGGAGGCAAAGAGTTGGCAGGAGGATCAGACAAGGAAACATTCGGCTGGGAAGTCAGGGTGCTCGGAGTTAGTAGATCCTTTGCAGTCCATCCAAACAGATTCAGAACCTAATGAGTTTTTGCCTGATTGTTAAGATGCACAAGTTTTGGAGTCTTCCTTCATCTCCAGCATCTGACTTATAAGGGAACTGTTAACAGCAGCTGTACAATATACACGGAAGTGGTGTTCTATTTGCAAGGGAGACAAACTGATCACTGTGATTTGGCAGGGAACAGTTTGATTATCTGAGTTTCTCTGAGACAGACTTTACTTAATTGACTTTCACCAGACTCACAGGCAGATCATAAAAACTTCCGTGTTGTTTCCAATACACCAGTCTTGAATGAGACAGCCATAACATGGAATCAGTATGGATAGACTAGACTTAAATGAGACAACCATGCCAATGTATTCAGTATGGATGACGAGTGTAAGTGGTGACGTTCAGGAGTGCGTATTATACGATGATTGCTGGGCCTCTGGGAAAGGATATATATATATATATATATATATATATATATATATATATATATATATATGTATATATATATATATATGAATATATATGTACAGTACTCGCGCATCCAGCACGGTATTTTTGTCAGACAGTACTGCCTTAGTGGACTAAATCCATAGTGGACAAACAACAAACCTTAAGGGAAAAATGAATTATGTCAGACAAGCCTTGAAAATGTCCCCCCAAAATTCAACTTAACTACATTTTGACACAACTAAGATTTTACCAACCTTTAAGGTAAGTGGTGATGGGCTTGAGGGGGAAGGGGAGGGGTTTCCGAGGCTGCAGGAGGTTCTACTGACCCCCTGGAGGAGGGCCTTCAGCATCCTGAGGAGGCCCCTGTTTCAACTTCCCTCATAAATCCCTCATAGTCACACACTGACACATCGTCGATTTCGTCATCAAGGGGATGTGCAATACTGGAATTTGACTGGCACACTTCACGAGTCACGAGGAAGGCGTATTGGACTGACGCGGCAGTACTTGGGAAACGTTCCTCGGTACTGGCCATCTTCCCACGCCCAGGTGGGTAATATTACTGGAAACAACACGACAGTACTAGAGAAGAACTCCTCGGATTTGGCCCACTTTGCATGGCCGATCCATACTAGCCCAGCAGATCCGTACTGCAGTGATAAATTATTTTATTTTTTGCCGACCGTACTGGATGAAAATAGTACTGGACAAATGTGTACTGGACGCGAGGGTACTGTGTGTGTGTATATATATATATATATATATATATATGTATATATATATATATATATATATATAAAGGCGAGTGTTTGTATGTTTGTTGCCTAAAAACTCGGCTCCCTTAGGGTCTACCCCCACATATGATACATATTCTGAATAAGCATGATCCAGGGAGTGTTTTGGTATATAATTTATTAGGATTAATTCTAACTACATTACGTATATTGGCCGAAGGCACAATCAGCCCTCTGCAGGAGCTAGCCGAAAATGTCCGGAGAGAGGGCGGACTTTTTCAGCCAGTATGTGTGTGTGTGTGTGTGTGTGTGTGTGTGTGTGTGTGTGTGTGTGTTTATGTGAGGAAGAAGGAACCAAAGGCCATGAGCCCGCAAAACTGTTCCTTCCAATAGAAAAACAAAATACAAGAGAGGGCCAAATTCAAGATCCATTCATTTCGAGATGCCCGGACACACTGTGTTTGAAAGACTGGAGATCATAGGAAGCAGGAAATACAGACAGAGGGAGACAGGTCCAGAGTTAATCTGTTGCATAAATGAAGGACTGGGAGTAACGATTAACTCTTGCATTAGAGAGTTGGACAGAAAAGGGGTGAGAGTTTGCTGCTAGACGGGTGCTACGCGCCCATCATAGAAGTGGAGGAATGCATGCAGACAGTTCAGAGGGACAGTGATCATTCAAGTAGCGATAGAAAAGAAATAAAGATGCAACATTGCGGCGAAGAGACAGAGGTTGAAGGGATATATATATATATATATATATATATATATATATATATATATATATATATATCATTGTCATCATCATCATTATCAGCCATTGTAAGTCCACTGCTGAACCAAGGCCTTCCCTAACCTTTTCCACAAATTACTTGACTTAGCCAATTTCTGCCATGTTTTGCCTGAAAACTTCTCTATCTCATCTCTCCACCTCTTGTCTGGCCTTTTTCTGCTATGCTTACAATCTCTTGGAGTTCAGTCAGTGAGCCTCTTGCTTCATTGGTTATCCCTTATACTATCTACATGACCTCCCGGCCTCCGTATCTGTTCTTTCATAACATCTCTAATGTCTTTGACTTTGCCCTCTAATCCAAGTTGATCTTTCCTTGTCTCTAATAGATATTCCCAATATTGTTCCTTCCATTGTTCTCTGAGAACGAATTAGTTGATTTTCCATTGATTTTGTCAGTTTCCACTTCTCACAACCGTGAGTCAGAGCTAGGATTATACTTATATTTCGTTGTATACTTTTCATTTCATACATATTGGGCAAGCTACTTTTCATGAAGGGTCTATGTTTACCACAAGCTTTGCATCCAATTCTAATGCATCCTTTTATTTCATTGTCACGGTCTTTCGTTAGTTTTAGTATTTGCTCCAAGTAATTGTACTCCTCGACTTCTTCAATAATTTCTTCGCTTGTTATGATGACGCTGTTTGGTGTATTTGGACTAAACATTAGTTTTACTCCGGTTCATCTTAGTCTTAGTTTGAGACTTTCTTTATTTAGGTCATTTAACATTGCTTGCAATGTCTCTGCTGTTCCTGAGATCAGGACAATGGCATCTGCAAATCTTAAATGATATAGGTTTTCTCCATCTATACGTACTCCTTTGTTTTCCCAATCTAGCTTTCTGAACATACTTTCTAGGCATGTCATAAGTGAAATAATTTTGGTGAAATTTGTCTCCCTGAAGCATGCCCTTCTCAATCTTAACCCCTTCCCATGCGGATAAGTTAATAAGTTTTCTGTGATGTGACACGCTTCCCCCCCCCGTCCACCACGCGCTTCAAAAATGTGTTTGTCTTGGCTTATTTTCACCACCCAGACATATTTATTTTGTCACAAAACCCACATACTCCTGTTCATCAATGTTTGTTCTACACGATAAGCAAAAAAGGAAAACACCAAAAAACACACTATACATACGGTATGTTAGGGCCCTCTGAATAAACATTCGTGATCATAGATTTCAATTCCCAGCATCATAAGTCGAATGTTTATTAATCAATCTCTACATATTATACATCATTCGAAAGAGAACTTTATTAGCTTTTGAATGCCGGAGGTCCCAGTTTGATACGAGTTATGGTGTTCGAGTAATAACTAAAAGGTAAAACCCATTTCCAACAGACAACAGATTTTTTTTTTATTCAGGGAGCTCTAGTGAAAAACTTTCTTTCAATTGTTATGTTTTTATTTTATCATCCTATGCAGAATTTCATTTGCGTTCATTTGAGCAAAAACGGTGATCCTAGGCCTCATAATTTTCGAGAAAAATGCAAAAAACTACGGTGTACCCACGCCATGTCGTGACTGTAGTGCAGTTCCCTGCCTTCCTCTGAGCTACTGCACATATTTAACCAATTCTTTGTACACTAGATATGCACACTATATTCACATGATTCACTGTCACTAATTTTTACAGTTGAATACTCACATTTGGCGCAGCATAGAGGCAGTGTAGTTGATTAGAAACAGTAGCATAATCTTCACTGGGCCAACAGCTGATAACGACCAGGAATGCTTCACAAACACCAAATTTCTTATTGCAAACACCAAATCTACACTATACACAAGCACTACTGGTATGGTGAAATATGTTGCATGGCCAGGACGGGGGTAAGAGTGGAAATTTAAAGGGACAGAACCACACAGTACCTTCCCCACTCACTGCTCATTTGGTACTGAATAACCTGTCCGCTCTCTTGCTGGTATCGGGACCCATAGTTGCCAATCATTACTTTTGATGAGGAGCAGGAAAGCTATGACGCCTCCAAAAATGGCGCCAATCGGCTGAAAACTTTTTCTCTGATGATAGTTTTTATGCTTTAATGACGACAAATGCGTCATTGAGTATAGCCACTGCCACACCCTAATGATGACAAACGCATCATCGTGTGAGGAGGGGTTAAATTTTTCCGAGTCCCTATGTAATTTAAATGTAGCAGTTCCCTCTTTATCAGTGTTTTCAAGCAGTTTTACAATGTTCTCATTTAGTCCTTTTTCTTCCAATGAATTAATAACTGCGTTGTGCACCACACAGTCGAAAACCTTTTCTTAATGAAAAAAAAACGAAGGAGAATGGTTTATTATGTTTTGTAGCTTTTGGTGAAAAAGATAACTAGATCTGATGTGAGAGGTGTAAGGCTGAGAGGAAGACCACGAATAGGATGGATGGACAGTGTGAAGAGAGCGCTGGATGCGAGAGGGATGTCTGTTGAGCAAGGAAGAGTGGCTGTGCATGACAGAAATAAATGGAGAGAAATTGTGAATGAATAAGTGATGACGCAGCCCTGAGGGGATATTCTCCCGCATTTGGTATGATCAGCTAGTCAGGTCAGGTGCGGGTAAGGGGATGGGTCTGTTATGATGTGGCAGAGGTAAACCAGTTCTGCTGTCGGGCCCTGCTGCAGATGTCACTGATTGCATTGCGCAGTTGACCCTTGTGCGGTGTGGTGCGGTGAGGATCTGTCCGTTCTCCCCTTTGGGGCTAAGATGCGAATGAATGTGTTTGAATGGATGAGTAAATGGGGAGTGTGTCATCCTGTCTTGGCTACCTCCCTTTCCTTGGGGGAAGCAGCCTAGGTATATAGATAGTATATAGATAGATAGCTTTCTCAATTAGCTGGTTCATTCTATGTAGATGATCAGTAGCGGAATACTGCTTCGGAATCCTGCCTGTTCACGAGGTTGCTTTTCTTCCAGATTTATTGTTATTCTCTTCTTAAGGACTACAGTGAAGTGTTTGTAAATAACTGGTAATAAGCTAATGGGTTGATGGTTACTAAGACCTTTTGAGCCGCCCTTTTCGTAAAGCAAAATAACTAATGCATTACGCAATATTAAGAAAATTTTCTTTTTCTTTATACATTGAGTGATTAAGTGGGCGAGCCTGTTTTGTACTGCTACTCCTACATCCAACATTTAATCTGCAACTATTTTCATCTTCCCCTGGGGCTTTCCCTTATTTCATACTGTTAAGAGAAATGTTTACTTCATCTGGTGTTACCTCAGGTACTTCACTTGTGTCAACTGAAAAGCTAGCTATTGGTAATATTGTCTTTGATGCATACAATTCTTTGAAAATTTCTTCAACTCTCTTCACCATTTAATTTTTACATTTAATGACTTCACCATTTTTGTCTTTCAGTGATGTACTTCTTTGCTCTCCTTGTGCCATTTTACAACAGACTTGTTTCAGACTTTGTCCTTTTTTTTATTTATCTGATCCATGTTTCTCTTTCTTTTTTCATCTCACTCTACTGTTGATAAGATTATTTCATTCTGCTCTCTGTATTTCGTCACCCTTTTTTTTTTTACTTTCAACTTCTTTGTTCTTCCCATGAGCTCAAGGATCATTTTTGAATTTTTGTTGGCTTTGGTTTTATTAGCTTTCCCTCTTACCTCTGCTGATTCTCATAGCAGTTTTGTTAGTCTATCATTCAACTCAGTAGTGTTACATTTAGCATAACTTAAAGCCTGTTCTTTATTTCTGACTGAAAAGGTTCTTTGTTTTTGCTTACTCTTATTGGGCATATTTCTCTCTCTCTTTCTCTCTCTCTCTCCTCTATGTATATACATATAAAAATATATATATATATATATATATATATATATATATATATATATATATATATATACATACACACACACACACACACACACACACACACACACACACAGACAAGTGCTCATGGGCCCTTCAGGCCTCTCGCACTTGCTCCTGTGGAGGGCTCACACTTTCTCGCTCGCTTTCTCGTGATTCGCACTCATTTCCTCATGCTTCTCACTCGTTTTCTCGCGCTTCGCACACGCGTTGTGATCATTTCAGGTAGTCCAAGTCACGTTTATGTGGTGTTCTAGTCTAACGTTGTAACTGCTTTTATGCAGCTAACCAATTGATCATATTATTTGCAGCTTCTGGAATGGAACCCAAGTTGTCCGAACACAAGTCCGAAATACACACACAGACACAAGGCTACTGGTATAGTATATTTTAGTTGTAGCTATGGGCAAAAAATTCTACAGAGATCCTATGCCAGGCGCCGGGAGCGACGTTTTTGAGTCAAAATGTTATCGCCCATTAAATATAGTATAAGTTTTTTAATCGTGATGGGATCAAGTTTTTTCACATCAGCGAATTTTTTGCGATTTTTGTGCCAATTTTGGTGCGATTTGATTGTGTAGTTTTGGCTGCCCAAAATACACACACACACACACACACACACACACACACACACACACACACACACACAATGCTAGTGCTATAGTATATTAGATATAGATATAGATATAGAGATATATATAGATAGATAGATAGATATAGGCGGATAGATAGGTAGGTAGATAGACAGACAGAATTGGACATATTTCTCTCTCTCTCTCTCTCTCTCTCTCCCTCTCTATCTACGGTATATATATATTAGGAGCCTCTGTGGTACAGTGGTAAAGTGTGCGTGTTCGAACACTGACGAACGAGGGTTAGCGCCCTACCAGGGTAATAATCTTTGGGAGCGTTCTTCTGGCCACATACTGCATTGGCGGACACAAGGGATGCTGTAGTTCAACCAGTGTCGCATACTATAAAGTATGCTTGCACCCAGTCGGCTTGTGAGGGCTGATTACACTTGGTTCACAGACTACACACACATCCAAAGCCACTCCAACATTACAGTTACACTTACAAGCACTTTTCACCCTACATACAATCTCTACTAGACAGCCTAAGCCACTTGGTAGAGATACATTGGCTGTATCGTCCCCACTTCGGTAGGGATAGGCCGGTCCTGCAGTGGACACTCAAACGGCGGATGAGATGAGAGAGAGAGAGAGAGAGAGAGAGAGAGAGAGGCAGATAGATAGATAGGTAGGTAGATAGACAGACAGATAGATAGATAGATAGATGCAGATAGATTGATATAGACAGATAGATAGACAGATAAGGATATATATAGATATTGGTTAAGTATATATTTTTTATTGTGAAGGTGGGACATCATGCAAACGTTCACCCCACAAACTCAGTGGCAAACAGTAGGGCCCGATCCCATTCCAGAACGTCCTTGGAATATTAGACTAATCCCAGACAGATCAAGCCACGGACTTGCCGATAATTAGATGGGAAATAAAAGGTAGGTATTGCTGAAGGAGAGTCAGCAGGGGTCGAATCAGGCTAGGAATGGAATGGCAGAAACGATATCAGGCAGGGAAAGTGTTAGGATGAGTAGTATCTGGCTGAAAGATGGTTGTCAGAGACCGTATCAGGCTGGAAAAGAACTGACAGAGTACGTATCAGGCTGGAAAGGGGGTCAACAGGGTCGCAATCGAGGAGGGAGAAGGTTGGCAAGGGCAGTATCAGGCAAGGAGGGAACCAGATGGAACGGTATGAGGCAGGAAAGGTGTGGCGGCGACATCAACCACTAAAGGGTTGGCATGGATGTTATCAGGCAATGAGAAGTTTGGCAGGGATGATATCAGGCAAGAAGAGTACTAGCATGGACAGTATTAGGTAGAGATAATTAACAGGGACGATATCAGGCTGGGAAAAGTCGGCAAGAACGGTAAGAGGCTGGATGAATATTGGAGTGGAAAGTATAAGGTTACTAGGAGGTCGACAGGGAGGGTGTCAGGCAGGTAGGTTGACAGGGAGGGTATCAGGTAGGTAGGTTGACAGGGAGGGTATCAGGCAGGTAGGTTGACAGGGAGTGTATCAGGCAGGTAGGTTGACAGTGAGGATATCAGGCAGGTAGGTTGGCAGGGAGGGTATCAGGCAGACGTGATGGCAGGGAGAGTATTAGGCAGGTAGGTTGACAGGAAGGGCATCAGGCTGGTAGGTTGGCAGGGAGGGTATCAGGTAGGTAGGTTGGCAGGGAGGGTATCAGGCAGGGGAGTCGAGAAGGAGGGTATGAGGCAGGTAGGTTGACAGTGAGGGTATGAGGCAGGTAGGTTGACAGGGAAGGTATCAGGCTGGTAGGTTGACTGGAGGGGTATCAGGCTGGTAGGTTGGCAGGGAGGGTATCAGGCAGGTAGGTTCGCAGGGAGGGTGTCAGGCAGGTAGGTTGACAGAAGGGTATCAAGCAAGTAGGTTGGCAGAAGGGTATCAGGCAGGTAGGTTGGCGGGGAGGGTATCAGGCAGGTAGGTTGGCAGGGAGGGTATCAGGAAGGTAGGCTGGCAGGGTGGGTATCAGGCAGGTAGGTTGGCAGGGAGGGTGTCAGACAGGTAAAAAATCGGCAGGGAAGCCAGGGTGACATGTAGGCTGGCAGGGTGGCTGTGAGATGAGCATTTAAGGAGGCAGGGTGGCGGAAATTCCAGCAGAGGCCAGCAAGCCGGCAGCTGCAGGACTGGTGGTACAAATTAAAGTGAAGGAGTGAGGCACCAACATTGCGAAGGGGGGAGGGGGAGGGAAGCGAGGAAGGGAAAGAATGAAAGAAGATGACACCAGAACAGAAGAGAGAGAGAGAGAGAGAGAGAGGAGGAATGAGACGAAACACTGAGAGCAGAAGAGGAGCCGGGGGAGAGAAAGGGAAAGAACAGAGTGAAGGTAATAATGTACAGTACGTAGGTGTGAGGGAAGAGAAAATGAACTCATCTTAACACACACTGAAGCAGAGATGGAGTAAAGAAGAAAGAAATGGACAAAACAGTAACAGGCAAACCTAAATTTTCCCTTCGGAACATAGGAACTCGAGGCAAGAGTAAAGAATTCTAGAACAATGAAGAACAGAAAATCGACCAAAACCAAAAAGCATTCGAAAAACTCTGAGCTTCGAACCGCCATGCGTAAGACACGGCCGTCACCCCAACTTCGGAAGTTTGGAAGAGAACGCAAGGCGGAAGAAAAATAGACTTATGCAAGTAGTAGAGGAAGGAGGAAGTAGGAAATCACCAAGGAGAGGAAGGGCGGAGGAGAGAAATTGGGCAGAACTGAGGGAAGGAGGAAGGTGGGAATGGAAGAGAGAAAAGAGAGAGGGAGGAACAGGGGCAGCAATAGCGGAGGCTAGTTGGAAGAAAGAGGTAAAAGGATAAAAGGAGAGAGAAAGGGAAAAGACAGAAGTCGAGAGAGGGTAGCAGGGAGAGAGAAAAAGGGAGAGAGGAAGCAAAAGAGAAGAGGAGGACAGAAGTGCGGAGAGAGGAAAAAGAGGAAGGCATGACCCGGGGAGACAGGAGGAAAGAGGAGGCGAGGGAGACGGAGAGAGGGGGAGAAGGTGGGAGAGAGATTTAAGGAGGGAGGGAGAGCTCATATGTCGACTATGCAAATGAAGCTGAACTCTCCCGGGTAACTTAGATAAGATTGCTGACTGCCTAGTTGCGAGAGTCACGCTGAGTTTGGGAGTCAGGGAGAGTAATGGCCAACCAGGGATTGGAGAGAGAGAGAGAGAGAGAGAGAGAGAGAGAGAGAGAGAGAGAGAGAGAGATCTGAAATGCGCCGTGAAAGAATACAGTAGAGAGTGCGGGGGGGGGGGGCAGGAAACGAATAATGGAGAGAAAAGGTCAGGGGTATGTGGAAGCATGAGAGAGAGAGAGAGAGAGAGAGAGAGGGGGGGGGAGGTTGGCCAGTGACATTTACCCACAATGAGCCGTGTGGGAAACTCGATCATATCCTGATGGGTTTAGTAGACTCCTGAGCACCTATTCTTTGTCAGTATTTTGTCTTGTATGTGGTTTGTTAGTGCTATCTTGTTTCTTATGTAAAGCCTCGATATTAAGCAGATATAAACAGCAACAGGACAGAATATTACACCAGTCAGAGGGCATACAACTTCATTTCGTTCTTGTCCTACACAGGCTATTTTATTTAGATTATGGAAGAGCTCTATCAGGAGAAGGTTTAGACATAAATTTAACTTCTTCACGACAAAAAGGTCTTCACTAGGCCTAAGCAAATTGTCTGGCGGTAAAAAGAATAAATCAGCACAACACGGTGCCTGGTTCAAGGGGGTTACCCACATCTTTTCGATGATGTACTTAATGGTTTGTTCTTGCCACCAGCATGCAAGGTTATTCAACCTTCGATGGATCTTTAATAGTGTTGTAGCTAGTTAAGGATAAATCCAGCCTCTCCATTTTGAATATTCTTGCTAATGCTGAATAACCGTCCTGAATTTGCATGGATAATATAGAAAAAAATGTCATCAAAGTGAAGAGGTATTGGTGTGATATGGAAAGTTAACTTCTAAGGGAGAAACACTGGCTAGTGCTGCAAGCCCAAGAGAAAACTACTATTGGCCTCAAGAGATGGTGGAGAGGGAGATCATCAACTGATACTGCCAAAAAGGAGAGAATATGAGACGGTGTGATGTTTCGTGTAAAGGGTGTTGGCTACTGAGTAGACACAGAAATGTTCGGATGTCCTTTTCTTGATGCCATCCCTCAATGGATGGGAGGCGCTTACATGTGCTTATAAGTAAATCGTTGAAGTAAGTATGTGTTTACCTGTTGTCTGTAAGTGTTGTTTACCACCTGAAGTCCAGTGATGACGTACACACAGCAAAAAAAAACTATCATTACAGGGGGGTCCGACGTGTTTCATACTGAACACCCTGGCTGTCTCGCTAGGGTTGGTAAGCCTGACAGTGGATGAGTTGCCAAATAGGACGAGGTAGATATATGCATGGGAGAAGCAATGGATATAGCTTATAATAAATATGCAACAAACACGCAGGGATACCAATGGAGGAGGCTGTTATCAAAAACCTTCATTCGTGTGTCATTTTATATCGCGCAGAAGGTGTAACGATAGTTTTTTTGTTGTGTGTACCTGCAGTGATATTTGAAATTCAGTGATTCCCCGTAATCTATTAATGCTAACTCTTTCAGTTCGAGGGCATATTTTTTTCTGTTTAGATGCATGAGCGTGTCTCGGAGCGGCCATGTCCGTGTGTCGTTCATTACATTTATCGCCGTGAGTGTTTCATTCCCGTTGACTTTAGCCAAGCCCCATATTATGGCCCTGATGAATCCTCGTCTATTAACTTTAGGAGAATCATAATATACATGACTGGTAAATAACAACCTCTGTTCAGCTTATAAGACACTTGGGTTATATATCCTCCCCTACCCCCCCGCCAGTCAGGAAAAAAAAAAAAAAAAACTACTAATAAAATGATCAGTGCATCAAAACAGCCTCCGTTAATTAGAGGATAAAAGACAGTTGGCGGCAGCTGCAAAGTAACGGTGAGTCAGTAGATTAGTGGCACTCTGGGATGCTGCCATAGGTTTGTGATATGCTTGTGTATATATATATATATATATATATATATATATACAGTAGATATATATATATATATATATATATATATATATATATATATATATTATCATCATCATCATCATCATCAGCCATTACAAGTCCACTGCTGAACAAAGGCCTCCCCCAACCTTCTGCAGGAATTCCTTGTCTGAGCCAATCTTTGCCACGTTTTCCCTGCATTTTTCTCTATCTCATCTCTCCACCTCCTGTCTGGCCTTTTTCTGCTATGCTTACAATCTCTTGGTGTCCAGTCAGTCAACCTCTTGCTCCATCGTTTATCCCTTATTCCTGCTACATGGCCTGCCCACCTCCATTTCTGTTCTTTTATATCTTCTATAATATCTTTGACGTTAGTCTACTCTCACACCCAAGTTGATCTTTTCCTGTCTCTTAAAGATATTCTCAACACTGACCTTTCCATAGCTCTCTGAGAACGGATTAATTTATTTTCCATCGATTTTGTCAGTTTTCAGGTCTCACAACCATACGTCATAGCTGGAATTATACATTTGTTACATACTTTTTGCTTCATACAAACTGGCAAGTTACTTTTCATAACGTCTCTATGTTTACCGAAAGCTTTCCATCAGATTGTAATGAGTCTTTTTATTTCGCTATCATTATATTTCGTTAATTTTAGCATTTGTCCCAAGTAATTATACTCCTCGACTTCTTCAAGAATTTCTCCTCTTATTCTGATGACCCTCTTTGGTGTTTGTGGATTAAACATTAGCTTTACTTCGGCTCATCTTAAGTCCTACTTTGAGACTTTCTCTGTTCAGGTCATGTAACATTTCTTGCAATGTCTTCGCTGTTTCTGAGATTAGGACAATGTCATCTGCAAATCTTAAATGGTTTAGCTTTTCTCCATCAATGTTCACTCCTTTGTTTTCCCAGTCTAGCTTTCTGAAAATACTTTCGAGGCGTGCTGTAAATAATTTTGGTGAAATTGTATCTCCCTAACGCACGCCCTTCTCAATCTTAATTTTCTCTGAGTCCTTATGTAATTTAACTGTATTAGTTCCCTCTTTATATATGTTTTCGAGCAGTTTTACAATGTTCTCCTTCACTCCTTGTTCTCGTAATGAATTTATAATTGCTATGTGCTCCACTGAGTCGAAAGCTTGCTCATAATCAACAAGACCTAAGCACAGTGGTTTATTATATTCTGTAGTTTTCTCAATTAACTGATTCATTATGTGTAGATGATCAGTAGTCGAATACCCGCTTCGGAATCCTGCCTGTTCACGAGGTTGATTTTCCTCCAGATTTGTTGTTACTCTGTTCGTAAGGACTTTATTGAAGAGTTTCTAAATGAATGATACTAAGCTAATGGGTCGATAGTTACTAAGATCTTTTGAGTCACCTTTTTTGTAGAGTAAAATAACTGTTGCATTACTCCATGTTATGGGAATTTTCTTCTTATTTATGCATTGAGTAAATAAGTGAGCAAGCCTATTTTGTAATTCTGCTCCTGCATCCAACAGTAAATCTGCTACTGTTCCATCTTCTCTCGGAGCCTTCCCTCTTTTCATATTTATAAGACAATTATTTACTTCGTCTGGTGTTACCTCAGGTATTTCACTTGTGTCAACTGAAAAGTTAGCTATTGGTACTACTGTCTTTGATGCATACAGTTCTTTGTAAAATTCTTCATCTCTCTTCACCATCTTATCTCTGCATTTATTGCCTTCACCGTTTTTGTCTTTGAGTGATGTAATTTGTTGTTTTCCTAGTGGCATTTTACTTCGGACCTGTTTCAGACTTTTTCCTTTTTTGATGGTTTCTTTGAACTTATCCATATTTCTCTTTCTTTTTTCTTCTCTTTGTCTTTTGTTGATAAGCTTATTTAATTCCGCTCGTTCTATTTCATCCCTCCTTGTTTTCACTTTCATTTACCTTCTCTTTTTCATAAGCTCTAGTGTCTTTTCTGAATACTTCTTGGCATTGGTTGTATTAGGTTTTCCTACTACCTTCGCTGATTCTCTTAGCACTTTTAGTCTGTCATTCAGCTGACCAGTGTCACAGCATTACTTAGAGCCTGAAATCTGTTCCTTATTTCCAACTGAAAGGCTGCTTTGTTTTCGTTTACTTTTATTTGGTATATCTTTTTATCTTTAATCATCTTTCTTTCACCTTTGAAATTGAATCTGCCTGTGCAACCCATTCTATGGTCACATCTGATACTTACTTTATTGATAACTGTGACATTTGTGATCATTTAATTCTTATCTGCTATAATGAAGTCGATATCATTCTTTGTTTCTCCATTTGGGCTTCTCCAGGTCCACTTACTCCCTGTTATTTTGTGAAACAATGTGTTCATTATTCTCATGTTATGCATTTCAGCAGAGTGTACCAGCATTTCTCCTCTTTCGTTCCTTTCTCCCACTCCAAATTTTCCGTACATGCTTCTTCGTTTTTTGATTTTGCAACCTTTACATTGAAGTCTCCCATGAGTATATTATAGGTGGTCTTTTCTTATTCCATAATCTCGGAGATGTCATCATAGAATGCTTCAATTTCTTCATCTGAGCTCTGAGAAGTTGGTGCATATACTTGGATTACTATCAAGGCATACTTTCTGCACAGTCTAATTACCACCAGTGCTGTTCTGTCAGAGACACTACTGAATTTAACAATGTTGTCTGTAAGATTTCTGTTAATTAGAAATCCTATACCACTAACTCTTTCATTTTGCCATCCTCTGTAGTAAAATAGGTGGTTGCTGTCTTCGAGCTGAATTACTTTTTATTCTTTTCTGTGGGTCTTACTCAAACCTACAATATCCCAACTATTATTTTCCAGTTCAGCCATAAAAATATAAAGCTTGTAATCCTCTGCGAGGCTTCTCACAATGTATGCATGGATCTTCATGGATTTCAGATTGTTTAATATCCCAGTCTCTAACATCCCAGCACAGAGTCTACTCACTTTCGGTGGCACACTGCCCGTAAGCACGGGAGACAGGGCGGTTTTACCTTTAGTAGACGATGATCCAACAGGAATGTCAGTAAAATCATTTGCATAGAACTCGTGTTTGGTTGGGAGGATTGTGGCAAATAATCTCACCTCCCTACCACATAGTTTCTGGTGAGATGTAATTTTTTTGCCACCTTATTCGTTATATTCGGTGGAGTCCTATATACTCGTATCTATACGGGGTCACATGGTCCGCTCCATCTAAGACAGTACCTTGTATATTTACAAGGCCTTCCCCTATCCACCACCCGGAGATGTGCAAGGTAGCAGTGGGATCCCGCCCCTGGATATATATATATATATATATATATATATATATATATACATCTCATCTCAACAGCCGTTTGTCCACTGCAGGACCGGCCTATCCCAACCGAAGCGGGGACGATACAGCCAATGTATCTCCACCAAGTGGCTTAGGCTGTCTGGTAGAGATTGTATGTAGGGTGGGAAGTGCTTGTGAGTGTGAGTGTAGTGTTGTTGTGGCTTTGGATGTGTGTGTAGTCTGTGAACCAAGTGTAATCGGCCCGCCTTAAGCCGATTGCGTGCAAGCATATTAGTATGAGACACTGGTTCAACCACAGCACCCCTTGTGTCCGCCAATGTAGCAAGTGGCTTGGTGAACGCTTCCCAAAGTTTTTACAACTCTAGCGGGAGGCGAACCCACGCTCACCAGCGTGCGAATCGCACACTCTACCACTGTACCACAGAGTCTCTCTCTCTCTCTCTCTCTCTCTCTCTCTCTCTCTCTCTCTCTCTCTCTCTCTCTCTCTCTATATATATATATATATATATATATATATATATATATATATATATATATATATATATATATATATATATATCCCATTGGATCCCTGAGCTGCTGGGCGAGGCACCGTGCTGGGAGGATACTAGGTGTACCGCCCTCTGCCTATCGGCTCATAGTCGCGAAGCTCATAGGTCCCTACCCGGAGGTTCCCTACTTTATTGAGACTGGAAGATTCGCAGTTTTGTCCAAAACTGTGGACAATGGGCTTCAACTGGATATATATATATATATATATATATATATATATATATATATATATATATATATATATATATATATATATATATATATATATATATATTCACTCGTGTGTGTGTGTGTGTGTGTGTGTGTGTGTGTGTGTGTGTGTGTGTGTGTGTGTGTGTGTGTGTGCGTACATTGTGTGAAACAGTGTAAGACCTGAGAGGAGAATAATTGGATGTGGGTGCTTTTCCAGTCACATGACGGTGGCATATGCTCATCTGTAGCAATAATATTTTGCTGTAGGATACTTAGAGTCTATGTTTTTAATAACAAATACAGTATCATTATTAAAGTATTCAGATCATCATTTACTTTTGTCGGACCACTGTATCACTCCATGGATGACACTGACTGAATGTAGAGATCCATATTCACCTTGCTGGATACAGTTGTGTGAGACAATAGTTCTTACACACGATGCACAACACAGACGTTCAGATAGAGTTCGTGGTGATAAAGCTGGTACTCTCCTACCGGGAATTCACACTCACACACACTCACACACACACACACACACACACACACACACACACACACACACACACACACACACACACACACACACACACACACACAGGTATTATCTACCTATGAGAAAAAAACTCACTAAGGGAATACAGCAGTTGCTCTTCATAGCCGATAACTAGAGGTACACAGAAAAGGTTGGCAGTTGTCTCTTAAATACTTTCTTATCATGATATTTGTGGTGCATCAGCACTAAGTGTTCTGTATGTGGCAGAGTTTATGTTCTGACTGACTTCCTGATTCATGAGAATAATAAGTAATCTGCTCTGATTTTTTGTAGGCACGATATTAATGGACTATCAGTGGAATCCCTATTGCGTGAAGTGAGAGTACTGGAATGCAGTAGTGTTAGTAGTTCGCTGATGGTCAGTGCCGAACGACGATGATAGCATTGTATTTTCGTGTATTATATCACTCGATCAGCGAAACGGTACTTGGTTCACCGAAGTGATTGCCAAGAAACAAACTATTTGTAATTTACTGCCTTAGCTATTTCGGTTTTCATGTTCATTTTAACAGCTACTACGGCAATAAGAACAGGCTTACAAAAAAAAATTTACTGTCGTTAAAGCTCATATTGACTTTATCCATCCAGCTCTTCTTATTTCTGGTTGAGGAAACTACCACGAAAACATTAAACTTGCCTCATTCTCTCCATCTTTAACACTCCACAATGGGCTACATGCATATACGTAGGCCAAGGCAACAGAGGGCGATATTCATTTGTGTCGAACTCTATGTACTTTCACGAGTCAGATTAGGCTGTACCACTATCAGATTAATTCCTGTCCATGTCTGACGTCCCTTACAGACGTGCTTAGGACTGAGGATCGTTGAGGATCAGCCAAGGTGTTGGTCTACTGCTGTTTTAGAACAACTGGTCAAACAGGCAAGGTCAATTAAATGTTTTTTTTTTTTTTTTTTTTTTTTTTTTCATGGACGAAAATATGTGGAAAGGCTTCGGGTGAGTCATGAATGAAAAGTTTCGTTTTCTTAGAATAATCAGTAAAAGGTATGGAATGGTCAATGGCCAAGGTTACATGGGGATTTCGGCATTTAAATGTTCGTAATGAAACCAAATTGGGGGAAAAAACACATGCAAAAGAGGGTGTTCCTTATTAGGGTGAATTTTATAATTCTATGAGGGTTTATCAAATTCTGGATGCCTTCATTTTCCCTGACTCTTGGGGTGGAAATCTGCGACCTGGAGAGCTGCAGAAAGGTTAATAAACAGGTTGGGATACAGGGAGCACTGAATATCTGAACCGCATATAGGATATCAATTATAACCGGGACCAAAAAAGTCCCAAAGGATCTTTTTCTATTTTCAGCCGACCTTATAGGCTTAAACCGTTTGTTAGCATACTTTACATTAACTTTTAGGGCACTCGTGGCTTTTTCACTAGTCTAATTCCACTTACTTCCATCTCTACTCCAAACCTCACCTTTTCTTGATCAATGCTCAGCTGTCTGTGGTTACCAAGATTATGCCGTTGTCAGTTTCATTATTTATTTATTGTGTGTGTGTGTGTGTGTGTGTGTGTGTGTGTGTGTGTGTGTGTGTGTGTGTGTGTGTGTGTGCGCGCGCGCGTGCACACGTTCGTGCTCGCGAGCCACTGGGTTGTGTTCTGTTTGATTTAGGAGGCCAAGTAGCACGTTTCCTTAGAAATTTATTTTACCTATTATTCCCTCCTGTCCTTTTGTATGTTACTGACGCAAATTATGTCGATATTAGAAATACATGAATAACATTCAGGAGAACATCAGGTGTAATACAGAACATAAATCCCTCAGGAATAAGTTCCACAAAGCCTCCTATGCTAACGAATATACAGCCATGTGTCACTATGGTGAGAAAAGGTAGACATTTTCATTGCATTCTACTGAGTGATTAATTTATCCATGGATGGGATCTCATAAAGTATGCAGAACATATTTCAGATGTAATCTTTTCTGAGCTTATTTCTTTGATTATAAAAAAAAAATAAAAAAAGGGATTCGAAAACGACGTGTTGTACTGTAAAGAGGTCCATGTGCACCAAAATAGGATTGTGCTTAGTTGGTAAGGGCATGTAGATAGAATGGGTATGAATAATGGTGAAATAAGTATACTTGAGCCAGGTTGAAGTTGTCAGAAGGCATGATAGTCCAAGAAGATGGTTAATATGTACAGTATGGTCGATGAGTGTGTGACAAAGCGAGGTATGAAGGTTGATGAAACTAGGAAAAAGACAGTGGATTGAGCTGGTTGGAAGAATTTTGTAT
>NC_136957.1:13345234-13397734 GCF_032717465.1 Coenobita brevimanus | reverse complement strand
TGTTGTTTACAGATATACGTGTGATAACTGCCAGGCGTCATATATCGGAAAAACAGAGAGACATCTAAAAACACGCATACACGAACACTTAGGTACATCAGCTCGAACAGGCAAACCAGTCACTAAACCACCCTTTAGTGCCATCAGACAACACTCACACACACACGATCGCCCTGTCAAGCGAACCTCCTTCACAGTCCTTGCTAGAAGCCAGTACAGCTCTAACCTCCCCATCATGGAGACACTTTATACACACCTCTACAAACCCACTATCGGTGACAATAGTTCTTCTCTTCAACTGCTCTGTTTTTAAAGGTTTGAATGTATTCTTATCTTGAAATTTTACCTGAATATTCTTCCTTTCACTACACTGGTTTGTGCATTTTAGTGTATGAATGTTTTTATTTTTTGTTGACTTAAGTTGGATATCCATTTGCCTTAGAATATTTCTTAATCATTTTCAATGCAAAGTTTGATCAAAGACATAAATATTTTTACCATAGCTAAAATAAATTATTACTTCTAGGTCTGATGATGCAATGAGATATTGCGAAACGTCACCATTAAAGATGTTCCTACAAGCCCTGGTGTTGATATTCCTTATTCCCCTACGCTTTCCAAGCAACCAGTCAGTCGCCAGTATATATATATATATATACATATATATATATATATATATATATATATATATATATATATATATATATATATAGTAAAAGTCCCATTATTCGGCATCTATGGGACCAGGATGATGCCGAGATATTGGATTTACCGAATAATCAAAAACCCACCCACTCAGTACCTTAAATATATTGGTGAACACTGTCATCACCACTTATGGTATTACAACTGTTTGGAGAGAGTATACTGTACAATACTGCAATCAATACAGTATTGTACCTGAATCTGAAATATATATATATATATATATATATATATATATATTTATTTACTTGGTACGAATGTATATGTAGTATGACAGTATATTGGTTTTCAAGCAGTAATAAAGGCATTATAAGCATTGTTTCACTCACTAACTAATCACCATACCTGACCTATTTTTGCCACACTACCTGATCATTATTTCTGGCTGTTTCTTCTTCTAATGCTATGTAAACATTGTCCTCCACATTGTCATCGATTGGGGAATCACTCTGGCCCTGAATAACTTTACTAGCCAGGTCACTGGTAACAGGTCCTTTGCCAAGACAATGGCGTGAGGGGGGGAGGGGGGAGGTTATGCAGTGTAAGGCATTGTCCCTGCTTGGTATCTTGTACAGGAATAGAGGAAGGTGTCCCGTGTATACATACAAAAAATCACGTGCGAAAATTGAAACTTGTGCAAATTAGGTACCTTGCAATTGCACGACGTACTGGTACGTCGCCGGGACTGGCAAATGCAAATCGTGGTGACGTACCCATACGTCGTCGGGACGGGGCGGGTTAAAGTGTACATTATCTTTCTCTGTTCCGTAACATAAATTTGGCGACCTCATATCAGGATATTCAGGATATTATCATAAGGATATTGTTTGATATTTTGTGACTGTGATATATTCATGATGGCTACTATTTCTACACTTGATGAAGCCAAAGATTTTTTGTCAAATGTGCAAACACTGTGTGATATAGAAAACAGAACAAAGAATGAACTAAGCTTGTTGCTCAACAATTGGGAATTGCAGTTCACTCTCATCATTCTAAAGATCAAATTGTTGGCATGATTAATAAAAGCTTGTTTAATGTAACTCCTCCAAATGAGCAAACGCAGATTGAATTAGCTAAGTTACAGCTAGCCCTGCAGGAGGCTCGTGTGAAGGAAGCTGAATTTCAAGCACGTGCTAAGGAGGCTGATGTTAAGGAGGCTGAGTTTCACGCACAAGTTGAACTTGCTAGGATTCAGGCAGACCATGAGTATCGCATGAAACAAGGTGGAACTGGATCATCTAGCTCTGATGATTTTGATGTGGCTAAAAATGTTAAACTTGTCCCTCCTTTTAATGAATCTGACTTAACAAAGTATTTTCAGTTGTTTGAGAGGGTAGCTACAGGTTTTAATTGGCCTAAGGAGTATTGGCCAGTACTCCTTCAAACTGTTCTCACCGGTAAAGCTCAAGTAACTTATGCATCTTTGCCTCAGGATCAATGTGATAATTATGATGTAGTTAAGAGCTTGATTCTTAAGGCCTATGAGCTTGTTCCTGAAGCTTATAGAGTAAAATTTAGGACAACTTACAAGCAAGATAAGCAATCCCATGTTGAGTATGCAAAAATCAAAGAAGATTTGTTAGAGCAGTGGTTAAATTCTAAGAATGTGGACTCTGATTTTGGTAAATTTAAGCAGATGATTTTGCTGGAGGATTTCAAAAGGTGTATTAGTAAAGATGTAAGCCTATATCTTGATGAGAAAAGAATAGATAATTTGTCTGATGCTGCAGTTTTAGCTGATGAGTATGTTCTCACTCACAAGAGATATTCTAGAGGAAAAGGGAAAGCTGAGAGTAAGTACGTTGCCTCTACTCAGAGTACAGGTAACAGGAAAGAGAATAAGGATGATGTTTCTCAGGAAGTAAATACCAGCTTCACCTCTAGATTTCAGAAAAGTAAATGTACTTATTGTAGTAAGCTTGGTCATACTACGGAGAGATGTTTCAGGAGACAGCGTGATGTGAACAAAAAGGAGTCTTTAAATATTCAGTCAATTGGTCTAGTGTCCACTCTTGAGAGTTCCCAGAATTCTTTAACTGAGTTAACTGAACCTGCTTTGAGGGGTAACTTAAATTCTCATGATGGAGCTCCTCTTTTGAGCAGTAACGTGGGTGACACTCTCAAGAGTTCATGTGCTAATTTCCTGTCTGATGGTTTTGTCAGTCCTCTGGACAGTAATGACAGGAAATCAGTTCAAATATATCGTGATACAGGTGCTTGCCAATCCCTTATGCTGACCAGTGTTCTAGGCTCTAATTTTAATTCCTCTGATGAAACTGTGATCTTACAAGGTGTAGGGAATAATTACTTCTCTGTCCCTCTGTGCGGAGTGAATTTAGAGTCTGGTTTTGTTAATGGTTCTGTTATGGTTGGGTTGGTTGAGACACTCCCAATGTCAGGTGTAACTTTCTTACTTGGAAATGATATTGGTGGAAGTCAAGTGTGTCCAGCTCCTCAGTTGTCTAGTGAGCCAGTGGCTGCGTCCCAGGATTGTGATGTCCCTGATGTGTTCCCTGCATGTGCTGTCACTAGGGCTAAGTCTAAAGTTACTGGTGATTTAGAGGATAATGATGATGATGATGTTATCCTAGCTGACACTTTTCTTGCTAATTTGGACCACTCACCAGATGAGGCAGTACCCCGTAGTGTTGATAATTTGTCTCGTCAAGAGTTGGTTGAGTTGCAGGTTGCTGACCCTGAGTTGAAAGGTCTAGCTAACTCTGCTTACAGTGAAGAAGAGTCAGCCGGTGCTTCTACTTGTTATTATGTAAAGTCAGGAGTACTTATGAGGAAGTGGAGACCCCCAACAGCATCAGCCGACTGTGAATGGGAGGTTGTACATCAAGTTGTCATCCCTCGTGTTTGTAGGCAGGATATCATTAGAGTGGCTCATGATTCCAGTTTGGCAGGACACCTTGGAGTGAGGGAGACTGTGGCACGCATTTTGAAACACTTCTACTGGCCAGGTATCTTCAGGGATGTTTCCTGGTATTGTAAGTCTTGTCACACCTGTCAAGTTGTAGGGAAGTGTAATCAGACTGAAAAGGTTGCACCTCTAGTTCCCATTCCTCCTTTTGAGGCGCCTTTCACCCGTGTGTTGGTGGATATTGTGGGCCCTCTTCCTAAGACTTCTTCAGGATTTTCTTATGTGTTGACCCTGATTGATATGGCTACTCGTTATCCTGAAGCCATTCCACTTAGAAACATCTCAGCAAAGAACGTGGTTAAGGAAATGCTAGGGTTCTTCACAAAGTTTGGTCTGCCCAAGGAGGTACAGTCAGACCGAGGAAGTAATTTCATGTCAAATGTTTTCAAGCAGTCTCTGAAAGAGTTGGGCATCACCCAGATCACTTCTTCAGCTTACCATCCCCAGACCCAAGGAGCGTTGGAGAGATATCATCAAACACTCAAATCGATGCTCAAGAAATACTGTTTGGAACATCAGAAAGACTGGGATAAAGGTCTTCCATTCGTTGTGTTTGCTGCAAGAGAATCTCCAAATGAATCACTGGGCTTCTCACCTTTTGAACTACTGTTTGGCCATGAAGTAAGAGGACCCCTTAAGCTACTCAAGGAATGCTGGCTGTCGGAGGAAGATGACGTCAACCTGCTGGAGTATGTGATGAAGTTCAAAGAACGGCTGTCCACTGCTTTACAGCTGGCGAGAGAGAATTTAGGAGCTGCTCAGGAGAAGATGAAGACTTGGTATGGTAAGAAGTCCAGGTTACGCCACTTTCAGCCAGGAGATCAGGTTTTGATTCTGCTACCAGTTCATGGGCAACCTCTTCAAGCCAAGTTTAGTGGCCCTTATTTCGTGGAGAAGAAACTCAGTGATGTCAGCTATGTCATCGCCACACCAGATCGTAGAAAGAGCAAGCAACTATGTCACATCAACATGCTAAAGTTATATCACAAGCGGGATGAAAATAATCCAGTCTGCACTGTAGCTGTTCCACCCGAGTCTGCAAGTGAAGCTCTCCCATGCAGTATGAGCCTGAGTGATAGTTTGGGGAAGAATCCTGATATCATGAATGATCTCCAGACTAAGCTTTCTCATCTACCACCCAAGGAAAGGCAGGAGTTTTCGGCATTACTGCAGGAGTACCCGCAAGTGTTCCGTGCCACTCCAGGAAGAAGCACTGTGTTGATGCATGATGTCGATGTTGGAGACGCAAAGCCAATTAAATTGCCTCCTTACCGTGTGAACCCAGTGAAAGTTCCTCTCATCCAGAAGGAGCTTGGCTACCTGTTGGACCACAAGATGATTGAGCCCTGTCAGAGCGAGGTGGAGTTCTCCTGTCACTCTAGTCCCTAAGCCAGGTGGGTCACAGAGGCTTTGCATCGACTACAGACGTGTTAATCAGATAACCAAAACAGACACTTACCCTCTCCCTCGTGTGGAAGATTGCATAGACAAGATCGGAAAGGCTAGGTACATAAGTAAGTTTGATTTGTTAAAGGGATACTGGCAAGTACCTATGACTGAACGTGCTAGGGAGATCTCATGTTTTGTAACACTAGGAAAGGCTTTTGCATGTTCTGTAATGCCGTATGGTATGAAGAATGCACCAGCCACATTTCAGAAGCTCATGAATGTTGTAACAGAGGGTTTGGCAGGGTGTGTTGTTTATATTGATGATGTATTAATCTTCAGTGACAACTGGAAAGATCACCTATGCCATGTCAGTAAATTTCTTGACCGTTTAGTTCATGCTAATCTTGTAGCTAATTTATCAAAGTGTGAGTTTGGTCAAGCTAAAGTTCAGTACCTTGGGTATGTAATTGGTGATGGACATGTTGCACCACCAGGAGCTAAGGTTCAGGTTATAAGTGATCTTCCCAGACCTAAAAGTAAGAAAGAGCTACAAAGATTTTTGGGAATGGTAGGTTATTACAGGAGATTTGTTCTTAACTTTTCTATTCTTGTATCACCACTTACAGACCTACTGAAAAAGGGAGTTGAATTTGTCTGGACCGATAACTGTGAATCCTCTTTCAACAAACTTAAAGCTATTCTATTAAGTCAGCCAGTGCTCGCTACTCCAAATTTTGCTAAGCCTTTTAAGATGGCTGTTGATGCAAGTGATACAGGAGCTGGGGCTGTTTTGCTGCAAGAGGATGATCAGGGTATTGAACATCCTGTATCTTATTACAGTAAGAAGTTCTACTCCACCTCAAAAGAACTACTCCACTATTGAGAAAGAGCTTTTGGCCTTGATTTTGGGTTTACAGCATTTTTCATTTTATTTGTGTTCTGGTTTTGACCCCATAGTCATTTATACCGATTATAACCCACTGAAATTCCTTAGTAAGTTTAAAGATAAAAATCAGAGATTGACAAGATGGAGTCTACTTCTTCAGGAGTATTCATTAGACATACAACATGTCAAGGGGAAAGAAAATGTTATTGCAGATTGCTTATCTAGACTTTAGACAGATTGTTTTAGAGTAATAAGAAATTTCCTTTGTAAATTTCTTTTTCTTTGTGGGGAGGTGTTACATAGCCTATGATTTCATCATCCTTTGTGTAATTTTAACGCACAGTTGCTGCATGTTTGATCACGAGCGTGTTCTGCCTCAGTCCCCCCCTTCTACCGTTATAGTAGAGTAAGTCGACATCTCTGTTATACTTTGCGGGATTGTCATCTCTTTGTCCCCATGGCTTCATTTGCGCGTCCTCATTACAAGTTGTATCAAGCTCTCCTGGCCCCTATATAATGAGCTCAGTCTCTGCATCATTGCCACTTAGATCTGCTCCTCATTTTGTTCACATCTCTGTCCTCCCCTGTACAGATATTATTATTGTGAGTGCTCAAGAAGTCTCCAACCATCTAGCAGCTGTGTGTAATTTGAGTATAACTGTTGTTGCATTTTTTCTTGTACTGTATAGCATAAGTTTAATTTGTAGGCCTAGTGAAGTTTTTGTAATTCATGTGGGGTTCTTTGTGTCAGTCATTTTTGATAATAGTGTGTATCTGTAATTATTTATCTGGCATTCACTGAGTATTATCTGGTATCTCATTTTATCAGGGCTGACTTAGATAAATTTACTCTTGCTAATTTTGTGTTAATAGAGGCTATTGCAGTTAACCATATATTTAACCTGTTTATTTGCCATTACATTATCCTTATGAGTCCTGAATGTTTTGTTGTTAGTTTGAACATTAAACTTTAACTTGTAATTTTACCTAACTCTTTTGTTTTGAACCTGGAACTTTACGGGACAGTAGTGACTCTTCGTATTCTCACTTAAAGTGTACATTATCTTTCTCTGTTCCGTAACAATATATATATACATATATATATATAAATTAGTGAACATATACTAGTGTAATGACACAGTAGGCATACAAGTCAGATAACACTTCCCGGATGGCCAAAATGATACGTAATATTGCCTACCAGCTCAGTACATCACTTGTATTGGTGAACTCATCACTACTTATGTTATTACAAGTATGTTTGGAGTGAGTGCTGTATACAGTATTTTTTCCAAACACAAAATAAAATAGTTGGAAAATTGCATAAAATAAAGTGAAGGAATATGAATTGGTAAGGTATTTCTATCTATCTATCTATTGCCAGACGCCTCAATCCCGTTTGGGGTGGCCACAAACAAATCGCCTCCAAGTCGCCCTGTCCCCCGCCATTTCACTCCCCTGCTCCCAACTCACACCCCCCTCTCTCATATACCTCTCCACCCCATCTCTCCATCTCATCCTCGGCCTCCCCCTCCCTCTTTCCCCCTCCACCTCACTCACATACACTCTCTTCGTCAGTCTTTCACCCTCCATCCTCTCCACATGGCCAAACCACCTCAGTGTGTTCCTCATAACGCTTCTTATCACATCCACATCAACACCACAACGCTCCTTTATATCCTCATTCGTCAGCCTGTCTCTCCATGTGACTCCACAGGCTCCTCTTAAATAACTCATTTCCACGGCTCTCACTCTTGACTTGTGTCCTTCCAACAACGTCCAAGCTTCACTTCCGTACGTTAGAGTTGGTATCACAATACTGTCATGTAGTAACTTTTTCACTTCCATGCTCACTTCCCTGTTTCTTATCACTGCTTTCAAAGAACCAGCAACCTTTCTTCCCTGCTGTACCCTTTCAAGCACTTCACCCTCCAAACCTCCATCCTTACTCATCACACTACCCAAGTACTTAAACGTACTCACATTTTCCAATTCCTCACCATCCAACCTCGCTGTACATTCCCTGACTTCACCTCTCTCAAAGACCATCACTTTACTCTTCCCTACATTCACCTTTAGATTCCGTTTCTTACACACTCTCTCAAACTCATCCACCAAGCCTTGCAGCTCCCCTTCATCTTCACTCAACAACACAGTATCATCTGCAAACAACAGTACAGGGAGTTTCCAAACACTACCCTCTCTCACCAGGGCCACTCCAACATCCACTACCCTACCTTGTACCTCTTTTATTACCCCATCCATGTACAGATTGAACAACCATGGAGACATGACACATCCCTGTTTCAACCCAACTTTCAAAGAGAAAAATTCACTTAGTTCACCATCCACACGCACTGCAGCCTTCGCACCATCGTACATACTTTTCACAGCATTCAACAACTTCCCATCTACTCCATATATTCTTAACACTTTCCACAATCCTAGTCTATCCACCCTGTCATATGCTTTCTCCTAATCCATGAAAGCCGCATACAACTTCTTTCCCTTCTCTAGAAACTTTTCCACTAAAGATCTGAGAATGAATATCTGATCTACACAACCTCTTCCCTTCCTAAAGCCTCCCTGTTCTTCTCCAACTAATTTTTCTGTTCTTTCTCTAACTCTGTCAATAAGTATCCTACCATACACTTTTCCTATTATACTAAGAAGACAAATGCCCCTCTGATTACCACACACTTCTTTTTCTCCTTTTCCTTTGTACAAGGGAATAATTATACCTGACTTCCAATCCTCCGGGACTCTACCTTCCTCCCAGGCCAATCCGCACATCTTCCACATCCATTCTACTACTATCTCTCCCCCATGCTTCAGCATTTCACCACACACTCCATCAATTCCTGGGACTTTCCCTGATTTAACTTTCTTCATTGCTTCCACAACTTCTATCCTACTGATTTCTTCCTGTCTTCTCACCTCCCTCCTTCTCCCAGCCATTCCCCAGCCACTTATACTCGCATTACTTCCATCCTCCACGTTCAACAATTCCTTAAAGTGTTCTTTCCATCTGCTCACTTTTTCTCCCTTCTCCACTAGTAATCTACCATTTTTATCTTTCACTCCCCTGCTAACTTCACTTCCACCCTGTCTTACTCTTTTCACCTCTTTCCAGAACATTTTCTTACAGTCCCTCCACTTTACACTCAAATTCCTTCCAAATTCCTCATCCACTCTCTTCTTACTCTCTCTTACTAATCTTTTCACCTCTCTCTTTCTTTCTACATATAACTCTCTCTTCCGCCTCTCAACTTCTTCCACGCCCCTATTTCTCATCCATTCATTGTATGCTTTCTTCTTTTGTGCCACAGCCCGTTTCACCTCTTCAGTCCACCACGCTGTTCCTTGCACCCCCCTCCGTCTTCTCTTCCTTCCACACACCACATCACATGCTGCACATATTTCTTCTGTAAATATTCTACACACACCTTACACGTCCCCCATCTGCTCCAATTCATATTTGCCCAATCGTTCCTCCACTTCTCTCTTATACTCTGCCTTTTTCTCATCCTCTTGTAACCTTTCCACTCTCCTTGCAACTACTCCTTCCTCTCGTCTTTCCCTTCTTCTATTCCTCCATCTTACTTGCATCCTAATTCTGGCCACCACCAAGTATTGGTCAGAAAGTCCACTCCCCCAACCTCTATAAACTCTTGCATCCAATATACATCTTCGCATCCTTTCATCCACACACACATAATCAATCATTGCCTTCCTTTCACTCAGTTCACCACCCACCCTTCTCATCACTCGCCATGTATACCTGTGGATCATTTTATGCCTGAAGAGGGTATTGGCTATCACCAACCCCCTCCCAGCACAAATGTCCGCTAACGCACTCCCATTCTCATCTACCTCAGCAGGCACACCCCACTCACCAACTATTCCATCCACCTTCACATTCCCAACTTTACCATTCATATCACCAATCAAAAACACTCTCTCATTCCTTCCAAACTTTTCCATGCACACTTCTACATTTGTCCTGAACTCTTCTCTCACTCTTCTAGCACGATCTTGTGTTGGCGCATACACACACACAATCGCCCACATTTGTATTCCAACTTTCAACTTTACCCACACAATCCTTGATCCAACTGATCCATACTGTCTTATGCTCCTCTTCCATCTTTTACTCACAACTATACATACTCCTTCCTTTGCCCTCTCATTCTCACCTACTCCTGCACATATACCCCATCCATACTCCCATTCTCTCACACTTTCTCCTCCCCATTTTGTTTCAGTTATTCCACATACATCCACTTTCGCATCCTCAAGCACCTGGACAATCTCTCTCTCTCTTTCACCTCATCTTTTTTTTTTTTTTTTATGCGAGGAAGAAGGAACCAAAGGCCATGAGCCCACAGTAACAGTTCCCTCCAAGAGAAAAACAAAATACAATATAGAGCCAAATTCAAGATCCGATCATTTTGAGATGACTGGACACACTGTGTTTGAAAGACTGGAGATCATATGCAGCAGGAAATACAGACAGAGGGAGACAGTTCAAGAGTTGACCTGTTGCATAAATGAAAGACTGGGAGTAACGGTTAATTCTTGCATTAGAGAGTTGGACAGAAAAAGGATGAGAGTCTGCTGCCAGACGGGTGCTACGTGCCCGTCATAGAGGTGGAGGAATGCAAGCAGACAGTTCAGAGGAGCAGTGACCATTAAAGTAGCGATAGAAAAGAGATAAAGATGCAACAGTGCGGCGAAGAGACAGAGGTTGAAGGGAGTCAGTAAGAGGAGGAGAGTTAATGAGACGAAAAGCCTTTGACTCCACCCTATCAAGAAGAGCTGTATGAGGGAAGCCTCCCCACACATGAGAGTTGTACTCCACACAGGGGCGGATAAAACCCCTGTATAGAGTCAACAATTGCGCAGGGGTAAAGAAAGAGCGGAGTCGGCTTAGCACACCCAATCTCTTGGAAGCAGATTTTACAAGAGATGTAATATGATCTTTCCAAGATAAGTCCCGAGTAAATGAAACCCCAGGCATGTTCAAGGATGATGTAGGATTAAGCTGAATATTATTAAACATTAGTGGGTATACCTGTGGAAGATTTTGTTGGGTTGAAAGGTGTAAGAACTGAGTCTTAGATGCATTAAAGATAACCATATTATTTTTACCCCAGTCAGAGATACGAGCCAAGTCAGACATTAGGTGTGCCATAGCCTCATCCCTTCCCAGTTGAAGTAACTGTTGAGATGGGCGTTGCGGGAACCAAATGGAAAGGTGAAGGGTGGAGTCATCAGCGTATGAGTGGATAGGGTTAGATGTACAGCTTAGAAGATCATTGATGAATAAAAGGAAGAGAGTTGGTGATAGGACAGAGCCCTGAGGAACACCACTGTTGATAGATGTAGGAGAAGAACGATGGCCGTCTATAACAGCGGCTATAGAACGACCAGAAAGGAAGCTAGCGATGAAGGCACAGATAGAAGGATAGAAACCGTAGGAGGGCAGTTTGGAAATTAAAGATTTATGCCAGACTCGATCGAAAGCCTTTGAGATGTCAAGTGCAATGGCAAAACTTTCGCCAAAGTCCCGAAAGGAGGATGACCAGGAGTCTGAAAGGTAGGTGAGAAGATCGCCAGTGGAGCGTCCCTGACAGAACCCATACTGACGATCGGAAAGAAGGTTGTGATAGGAAAGATGCCTTAAAATTTTTCTATTAAGAATTGACTCGAAAACTTTTGAAATACAGGACGTTAAAGCAATTGGACGATAGTTGGAGGGTTGGGAGTGGTCACCCTTCTTTGGGACTGGCTGAATGAGAGCAAACTTCCAGCAAGAAGGAAAGGTACAAGTTGACAGACAAAGACGAAAGAGTTTGCCTAGGCAGGGTGTAAGCACAGAAGCACAGTTCTTGAGAACAACAGGAGGGACCCCATCAGGCCCATATGCCTTGTTAGTACTGAGGCCAGTGATGGCAGAAAATACATCAACTGAAGAAATTTTAATGTCAGCCATGAGGAAGTCAGAGGGTGGAAGTGATGGAGGAACAGCACCGGAATCGTCTAAGGTAGAATTGGAGGAGAAAGTCTGTGCGAAGAGATCTGCTTTATCAGTAGAAGAAATAGCTACAGAACCATCAGAGTAGAAAAGAGGAGGGAAGGATGATGAGGTAAAGTTGTTAGAAAGATTTTTGGCAAGATGCCAGAAGGAGCGGGAAGAATTCGAGTTGGAGAGTTGAGAGCATTTAGTATGGATGAAATTATTTTTAGTAGAGCAAAGAACAGACTTAGCACGATTCCGGGCAGAAACGTAAAGATGATGTGATTCAGGGGTGGGTTGGCTCCGGTACCTTTTGTAGGCCCTCTCCTTGTTGCGGACAGCATTAGAACAAGCGTGATTAAACCAAGGCTTTCTTGCATTAGTCAAAGGATATGAGAAAGGAATGTATGCTTCCATGCCCGAGAGAATAACCTCCGTAATGCGCAAGGCACACTCAGATGGCTCACGGCCATGGAAGCAATAATCATTCCAGTGAAAATCAAAGAAGTACTGCCTGAGGGCCTCCCAGTCTGCGGCTCCAAAATGCCACAGACGACGTTTCCCTGGAGGGTCCACAGGCCGTACCGGAGTGATAGGACAGGTCAAGGTAATAAGGTTGTGATCGGAGGAGCCCAACGGAGAGAAAAGATTAACAGAGTAAGCAGAAGGATTAGTTGTGAGGAAGAGGTCAAGTATGTTGGAGCTCTCTCCAAGGCGGTCAGGGATACGGGTAGGGTGCTGTACAAGCTGCTCTAGGTCATTAAGGATAGAAAAGATGTAGGCTTGTTCACCAGGTGGATCCGTGAAAGGAGAGGAGAGCCAAAGGTGGTGGTGAACATTGAAATCTCCAAGAATGGAGATTTCAGAGAAAGGAGAAATGGATAGAATGTGTTCCATCGTAGAAGTAAGATAGTCGAAGAATTTTTGATAGTCAGTAGAATTAGGGGATAAGTAAACAGCACAGATATATTTAGTCAGAGAATGACAGGAAAGCCGAAGCCAGAGTGTGGAGAATTCAGAAGAATCAAGTTCAGGAACACGAGAGCAAGATATGTCGTTGCGTATATATACACAACAGCCACCTTTGGCTTTGAAATGAGTATAGAGAAAGTAGGAGGATACAGAAAAGGGTTTGCTGTCAGTTGCCTCAGACAGCTGAGTCTCCGTTAGAAAAAGAAGGTGAGGTTTAGAGGAGGAGAGGTGGTGCTCAACAGAGCGAAAGTTAGAGGAAAGGCCGCGAATGTTGCAGAAATGAAGAAGAAGAGAGTCAGACAGTGGTTCCAGGCATCTTGAGTCGTCACCGGGAGAGGGGCAGATGGTGGGGGCATTTATGGTCCCCCCCCCTGGGGACTCCGAGGCTTGGTAAAACGACTCCATTTTGGGTAAATTTTGAATAGGAAGTGTAGTGTGTACTGTGCATGTAGTTTGGTGAAGATAGTTAGAGAAATTTGTACTAGAGAGCATGCTGGCCTACTCTCTGTGTAACTGAGACACTGAAAAAGTTCAGCAAAGGTGGATGGTCAGGAACTAGTCCTGAGGGCTGATGAAACGGGAGCTCCAGCACTCCCTGTCATCAGCTTTCCATCCACCTCGGGAGTACTGCCCTGCTCGACTGGTGCTACAGTCTACTCCTACATTCCAAGTTCCAATTGCAATGTCCTTTGTCCGGTCCTTGGTCGTCAACGTTTGGTCCGTCCTTGTCCGAGGCTTCTTGTTTGTTTTTTTAGTTAGTTGGTTTCCGGGGAGGGGCACTAACCCTCCGCCAACCCTTTTAGTCGCCTTTTACGACAAGCAGGGATACTGGGGGAGTATTCTTGAAAAACCCCCCTACCCCCAGGGGGTTGGTAAGGTATTTCTGATGAAAGTTAATCGTACATTTAGCATTCATTGTTTTCTTCGTTTTTTTTGTTTACATGTGAAAGGGAGAGTATTGATGGAAACAGTAATTTATCCCATTAACCCCTTAATAACCTCCGGCATATATATATATATATATATATATATATATATATATATTCGTGTGTGTGTGTATGTGTGTGTTGGAGAAACACATAACACGTCCATACTATAATGTGGAAAGTTTTTAACTCTCCAGCCGGGAACCGAACCCAAGACATCTAGACAGATCTCAGGCACTGTTACCACTACACCATCACGTGATAAATGCAGAGACACCTGAATTCTATCATTAAACCTGCTCTGGCACTTGCCGAATTGCGTGGGGCTAAGCAAAAATCCTGATGTGTCTGAAGTATATCATCATATGGGTTGGGGTTGAAATATATCCTCCCAGAACGGATTTACCTGGTTAGTCATAGAATTCAGGTGGATTAGCTTTTATCACGTCGTGGTGTAGTGGTAACTGACTTCTATCAAGAGGTCTCGGGTTCGATTCCTGGCTGGATCGTAAAATAGTTTCCATATATGTATCTCTCTCTCTCTCTCTCTCTCTCTCTCTCCCCATCTGTATCTATATCTATCTATTGATAGATATTTATATATACTATATATATATATGTATATATATATATATATATATATATATATATATATATATATATATATATATATATATATATATATATATATATATATATATATATATATATAGTGAGTCAGGAAGTGCAAGAGATCAGCAAAGAGGAAGTGAGGAATGCCATGAAGAGGGTGAAGGATGGCAAGGCAGTGGGCCCAAATGGTATACCAGTGGAAGCATGGAGGAGCTTAGGAGAGATGGCTGTGACGTAGTTTACTAGATTGTTTAACAAAATCCTGGAGGGTGAGAGGATGCCGGAGGAGTGGAGAAAAAGTATTCTAGTTCCGATTTTCTAGAACAAGGGTGATGTGCAGTGCTGCAGCAACTACAGAGGTATAAATCTTGTTAGCCATGCAATGACGATATGGGAAAGAGTGGTGGAAGCTAGGCTCAGAAGTGAAGTGAGGATCTGCGAGGAGCAATTTGGTTTCATGCCAGGGAGAAGTACTATAGACGCCTTATTTGCTTTGAGAATGGTGATGGAGAAGTACAGAGAAGGCCGGAAGGAGTTGCATTGTGTGTTTATAGACTTGGAGAAGGCTTATGGTAGGGTACCGAGAGAGGAACTGTGGTACTGTATGCGAAAGTCAGGAGTGGCAGAGAAGTACGTGAGGGTGGTGAAAGACGTGTACGACAATAGTGTAACAACAGTGAGATGTGCAGTAGGAATGACATGGTTTCAAGGTGGAGGTGGGATTGCATCAACGATCGACTCCGAGCCCCTTTTTGTTTGCAATGGTGATGGACAGATTGACAGATGAGATTAGACAGGAGCCTCCGTGGACAATGATGCTTGCGGACGACATTGTGATATGTAGTGAGAGCCGTGAGGAAGCTGAGGCAGAGCTTGAGAGATGGAGATAAGCACTGGAGAGAAGGGGAATGAATGTTAGCAGAAACACGACTCAGTACATGTGTGTAAATGAGAGAGATGATAGGGGAAGCATGAGGTTGCAAGGTGTAGAGGTGGCAAAGATAGGTGAATTCAAATAATTGGGGTCAACTGTACAAAGTAATGGAGAGTGTGGTAGAGAAGTAAAAGAGAGAGTGCAGGCTGGATGGAGTGGGAGGAGAAAGGTGACAGGAGTGATCTGTGACAGAAGAGTCTCTGCAGAAATGAAAGGGAAGGTTTATAAGACTGTAGTAAGGCCAGACATGTTGTACGGAATGGAGACAATGCCACTGACAAAAAGACAGGAGGCACAGCTGGAGGTAGCAGAACTGAAGATGTTGCGTTTTTCGCTAGGAGTGACGAGGGTGGACAAAATTAGAAATGGACATATTAGAGGGACGGCGCACGCAAGTCAGTTTGGGGACAAAGCTAGAGAGGCGAGACTGAGATGGTTTGGAAATGTGCGGAGGAGGGATGAGGAGTATGTCGGAAGGAGGATGCTGGAAATGGAGTTACCAGGCGGGAGAAAGAGTGGAAGGAAAAAGAGAACGTTTATGGATGTAGTGAAGGAGGACATGAGGGTGGTAGGTGTAAGAGAAGAAGATGCAGAAGACAGAGTAAGATGGAGGCGGGTGATCCGCTGTGGCGACCCCTAAGGGAAGAGCCGAGAGAAGAAGACATATATATATATATATATATATATATATATATATATATATATATATATATATATATATATATATATATATATATATATATATATATATATATATATATGTATTTATATATGTATATATATGTAAGTATATATGTATATATATATATGTATGTATATATGTATATATATATGTATGTATATATTTATGAATATATATATGCATATATGTATAAATATATATATATATATATATATATATATATATATATATATATATATATATATACAATATATATATATATATATATATATATATATATATATATATATATATATATATATATATATATATATATATACTGTATATATATATATGTTGATGGTGGAGAGTGGAATCTCAAGCAGCTACTGTTTGCAGATGATACTGCACTGGTGACTGATTCAGAGGAGAGATTGAGACAGTTGGTAGAGGAGTTTGGAAGGGTGTGTGAAAGGAGGAAATTGAAAGTAAATGAAAATAAGAGTAAAGTGACGAAGTGTACGAGGTTGATAGATGGTAGGGGGATGAATATAGTTTTGAATGGTGAGTTGCTTGAGGAGGTAGATTGTTTTAAATATCTAGGGTCACATGTTGCTGTGGATGGAAGAATAGATGCAGAAGTGAAGTTTAGATTAAATGAAGGTGGAAAGGTGCTGGGAGGAATGAAAAAAGTGTTTAAATGTTGTTCGCTTAGAATTGATGTAAAGAGAAGGTTGTATGAGGGTGTTGTGGTACCGACTGCGTTATATGGGGCTGAAACATGGAATATGGGTGTAGCAGAGAGGAAAAGTTTGAATGTAATGGAGATGAGGTGTCTGAGGAGTATGTGTGGAGTGACGCGTATGGATCGGGTGCGAAATGATCAAGTGCGAAGGAGAACTGGAGTTGTTCGGGAGATGGCTGGTAGAGTTGAGCAGAGGGTGTTGCAATGGTTTGGGCATATGGAGAGAATGGATAATGAGCGATTGGTGAAAAAGATAACTAAATCTGATGTGAGAGGTGTAAGGCTGAGAGGAAGACCACGAATAGGATGGATGGACAGTGTGAAGAGAGCGTTGGATGCGAAAGGGATATCTGTTGAGCAAGGAAGAGTGGCTGTGCATGACAGAAATAAATGGAGAGAAATTGTGAATGAATAAAAAGTGATGACGCAGCCCTGAGGGGATATTCTCCCGCATTTGGTCTGATCAGCTAGTCAGGTCAGGTGCGGGTAAGGGGATGGGTCGGTTATGATGTGGCAGAGGTAAACCAGTTCTGCTGTCGGGCCCTGCTGCCGATGTCACTGATTGCATTGCGCAGTTGACCCTTGTGCGGTGTGGTGCGATGAGGATCTGTCCGTTCTCCCCTTTGGGGCTAAGATGCGAATGAATGTGTTTGAATAGATGAGTAAATGGGGAGTGTGTCGTCCTGTCTCGGCTACCTCCCTTTCCTTTGGGGGAAGCAGCCTAGGTATATATATATATATATAGAGAGAGAGAGAGAGAGAGAGATATTGTTACATAGCCTATGATTTCATTATCCTTTGTGTAATTCTAACGTACAGTATGCTGCATGTTTGATCACGAGCGTGTTCTACCTCACTCCCCCCCTCCTCCCTTATAGTAGAGTAAGTCGTTCTTTCTGTTGTTCAGAGCAGGATTGTCAACTCTTTGTCCCCATGGCTTCATTTGCGCGTCCTTGTTACAAGTTGTATCAAGCTCTGCCGGCCCCTATATAATGAGCTCAGTCTCTACATTAATTGCCACTTAGATCTACTCCTCATTTTGCTCACATCTCTGTCCTCCCCTGTACAATTGTTATTATTGTGAGTGCTCAGGAAGTCTCCAGCCATCTAACTGCTGTGTAATTTGAGTATGAGTGTTATTACATTTTGTTCTTGTACTGTATAGCATAAGGTGTTAATTTGTAGGCCTAGTGAGGTTTTTGTGATTAACGTAAAGTTTGGATGTCAGTCATTATTAACAATATTTTGTATCTGTAATAATATATCTTACATTCACTGAGTATTATCTGGTATTTTCATTTTATCAGGGCTGACTTAGATTAATTTACTCTTGCTAATTTCGTGTTAATACAGGCTATTGCAGTTAACCATATAGTTAACCTGTTTTTGCCATTACATTATCCTTATGAGTCCTGAATGTTTTGTTGTTAGTTTGAGCATTAAACTTTAACTTGTAATTTTACCTAACTCTTTTGTTTTGAACCTGGAACTTTACGGGACAGTAGTGATTTTTAGTATTCTCACTTAAAGTGTACATTATCTTTCTCTGTTCCGTCACATAAATTTGGCGACCTCTTATCAGGATATTCAGGATATTATCATAAGGATATTGCTTGATATTTTGTGACTGTGATTTATTCATGATGTCTACTATTACTACGCTTGATGAAGCCAAAGATTTTTTGTCAAATGTGCGAACAGTGTGTGATGCAGAAAACAGAACAAAGAATGAACTTAAGATTGTTGCTCAAGAATTGGGAATTGCTGTTCGCTCTCATCATTCTAAAGATCAAATTGTTGACATGATTAATGAAAGCTTGTTTAATGTCTATCTATATCTATCTATATACCTAGGCTGCTTCCCCCAAGGAAAGGGAGGTAGCCGAGACAGGACGACACACTCTCCATTTACTCATCCATTTAAACACATTCATTCACATCTTAGCCCCAAAGGGGAGAACGGACAGATCCTCACCGCACCACACCGCACAAGGGTCAACTGCGCAATGCAATCAGTGACATCCGCAGCAGGGCCCGACAGCAGAGCTGGTTTACCCCTGCCACATCATAACATACCCATCCCCTTACCCGCACCTGACCTGACTAGCTGATCAGACCAAATGCGGGAGAATATCCCCTCAGGGCTGCATCATCACTTATTTATTCACAATTTCTCTCCATTTATTTCTGTCACGCACAGCCACTCTTCCTTGCTCGACAGACATCCCTCTCGCATCCAGCGCTCTCTTCACACTACCCATCCATCCTATTCGTGGTCTTCCTCTCAGCCTTACACCTCTCACATCAGATCTAGTTATCTTTTTCACCAATCGCTCATTATCCATTCTCTCCATATGCCCAAACCATTGCAACACCCTCTGCTCAACTCTACCAGCCATCTCCTGAACAACTCCAGTTCTCCTTCGCACTTGATCATTTCGCACCCGATCCATACGCGTCACTCCACACATACTCCTCAGACACCTCATCTCCATTACATTCAAACTTTTCCTCTCTGCTACACCCATATTCCATGTTTCAGCCCCATATAATGCAGTCGGTACCACAACACCCTCATACAGCCTTCTCTTTACATCCATTCTAAGCGAACGACATTTAAACACTTTTCATTCCTCCCAGCACCTTTCCTACTTCATTTATTCTAAACTTCACTTCTGCATCTATTCTTCCATCCACAGCAACATGTGACCCTAGATATTTAAAACAATCTACCTCCTCAAGCAACTCACCATTCAAAACTATATTCATCCCCCTACCATCTATCAACCTCGTACACTTCATCACTTTACTCTTATTCTCATTTACTTTCAAATTCCTCCTTTCACACACCCATCCAAACTCCTCTACCAACTGTCTCAATTTCTCCTCTGAATCAGTCACCAGTGCAGTATCATCTGCAAACAGCAGCTGCTTCAGATTCCAATCTCCACCATCAACATTCACCAGACTCAGACCTCCACCTAAAACTCTTGCATTCACCTCCCTTACAACACCATCCATGTAAATATTAAACAACCAAGGTGACATCACACATCCCTGTCGCAGCCCCACTCTCACGGGAAACCAATCACTCACAGCATTTCCCACTCTTATACATGCTCTACTATTTACATAAAAACTTTTCACCCCTTTTAGTAACCTACCATCAAGTCCATACAATCTTAAAACAGTCCACAAAGCCTCCCTATCAATTCTATCATACGCTTTCTCTAAATCCATAAATGCCCAAAACACATCCTTGCCTTTCGCTAAATACTTTTCACACACTTGTCTCACAGCAAACACCTGATCAACGCATCCCCTCCCTCTCCTAAAGCCACACTGCTCATCACTAATCACTCCCTCTGTACCCTCTCTAACTCTCATAATTAACACTCTACCATACACCTTACCTACAACACTCAACAGACTTATACCCCTAAAGCTAGTACATTCATACTTATCACCCTTGCCTTTATACAACGGGACCACACAAGCACTTGCCCAGTCAATTGGCACCATACCTTTCTCAAAGCACACATTCAACAATCTTACTAACCAGTCAACAATAGTCACTCCACCACCCTTCAGGCATTCCACAGCACACCCATCCATACCTGCAGCTTTCCCTGTTTTCATCTCCTTTACTGCCTTCTCCACTTCCTCCTTCGTGATCAAAGAATCATTCAACTCTCCCAACACATTTATTCCTTGCACCCTTCCATCCGCCACAATCTCAGCCACCCTTTCCTCCTCTACATTTAATAATCTTTCAAAATACTCTGCCCATCTCTTCCTTACTGCATCCATCTCAATTAACATCCTTCCATCCTCTGCTTTTACTCGTTCTTCCTTCCCAGACTCTCCCTTTCGCACCCTTTTCACCTCCTTCCAAAACATTTTCTTATTCTGTTGAAAATTCTCTGTCAGCCGCCTACCCCACCTCTCATCTGCTGTCACTTTAGCATCACGCACAGCCCTTCTCGCTCTATTCCTCTTTTCCTTATACCTTTCATATGACATCTCATCCTTCCTCTGCAGCCACACTTCATATGCATGTCTCTTCTCGGCCACAGCCATACTTACTTCCTCGCACCACCATTCACTTCCTTTTCTTACACCACCACCCACACGTCTCACACCACACACCTCTTCTGCATGCCCCACCACAGCACTCTTAAACAACTGCCATTCCTCCTCCACGCTGCCATTTTCCCGATCTTTCACTGCGTTCCACTCATCTTTCAATTTCTCCTGATACTCTATCTTTTTCTCTCTTTTATCCAACTGACTCACTTTCAAAACCTCCCTGCCACACCTAACCCTCCTAGCTCTCACCCATCTCTTACCTACTCTTAACTTTCCCTCCACCAGGTAGTGGTCAGACATACCTCCACCCTCCCCTCTTAGAAATCTCACATCCAACAATCTTCCTATTACATTCCTAGACACAACCACATAGTCCATCAAAGCTCTATCAACAACCCTTCCACCCTCCTGTCTCACCCATGTATACTTATAAATATCTTTCTTCTCAAACAGCGTATTCCCAATCACCATCTCTCGCTCAACACACATCACTATCATTCGTTCCCCATTTTCATTTCTTCCAGGCACACCATGCATACCAACTACGCCTTCAACTGCTACATTTCCCACTCTAGCATTCAGATCTCCCATCATTACCACATTCACATTCGCTCCAAAACTCTGCAGACACTCATCAACATCATTCCAGAAAGACTCCCTCTCTTGTTCATCCCTTTCACTACCAGGCCCATATGCACTCACAAACACCCACAACTCACGTTCAAATTTCGCTTTCACCCACATCAGTCTCGATGACACCTCCTTCCATTCAATCACACACTGCTGTACTTCCGGACTCACTAACAAGGCCACACCTTCTCTTGCCCTTCCTCTATCAACACCTGACAATCTTCCATTCACACTTCCAAACATAGATTCCCCCTTCCCTTTCATCTTCGTTTCACTCAAAGCTAACACATCCAACTTTCTTCTCACAAACATTCTCCCAATCTCCTCCCTTTTAGCCTCAATCGTACTACATCCACGCACATTCATAGACCCAATCTTCAGGGTACGGGGATAACTCCATCCCCCATCCCTTTCTCTGGCCTGTCTCTTTTTAGGAACTAAAAAACAGAGGAGAGGGTCCCTAGTCCCCTCACCCCGCCCCTTTTAGTCGCCTTTTACGACACGCAGGGAATACGGTGGCAGTATTCTTCCTAACACAACATGGCCGCAGAGTAGTAGTACCACCCCATAATGCGGCCAGGTTGTGTCCCCCCCGCCACAGGGGGACACAATGTAATGTAACTCCTCCAAATGAGCAAACGCAGATTGAATTAGCTAAGTTACAGCTAGCCCTGCAGGAGGCTCGTGTTACGGAGGCTGAATTTCAGGCAAATGCTAAGGAGGCTGAGTTTCAGGCACGTGCTAAGGAGGCTGAGTCTCAGGCACGTGCTAAGGAGGCTGAGTCTCAGGCTCGTATTCAGGAGGCACAAACTGAACTAGCTAGGATTCAGGCAGACCATGAGTATCACATGAAACAAGGTGGAACTGGATCATCTAGCTCTGATGATTTTGATGTGGCTAAAAATGTTAAACTTGTCCCTCCTTTTAATTAATCTGATTTAACAAAGTATTTTCAGTTGTTTGAGAGGATAGCTATAAGTTTTAATTGGCCAAAAAATTATTGGCCAGTACTCCTTCAAACTGTTCTCACCAGTAAAGCTCAAGTAACTTATGCATTTTTGCCTCAGGATCAATGTGATAATTATGATGTAGTTAAGAGCTTGATTCTTAAGGCCAATGAGCTTGTTCCTGAAGCCTATAGAGTAAAATTTAGGACAACTTACAAGCAAGATAAGCATTCCCATGTTGAGTATGCAAAAATCAAAGAAGATCTGTTAGAACAGTGGTTAAATTTTAAGAATGTGGGTTCTGATTTTGACAAATTTAAGCAGATGATTTTGCTGGAGGATTTCAAAAGGTGTATTAATAAAGATGTAAGCCTATATCTTGATGAGAAAAGAATAGATAATTTGTCTGATGCTGCAGTTTTAGCTGATGAATATGTTCTCACTCACAAGAGATATTCTAAAGAAAAAAGGAAAGCTGAGAGTAAGTACGTTGCCTCTACTCAGAGTACAGGTAACAGGAAAGAGAATAAAGATGATGTTTCTCAGGAAGTAAATACCAGCTTCACCTCTAGATTTCAGAAAAGTAAATATACTTATTGTAGTAAGCTTGGTCATACTACGGAGAAATGTTTCAGGAGACAGCGTGATGTGAACAAAAAGGAGTCTTTAATTATTCAGTCAATTGGTCTAGTGTCCACCCTTGAGAGTTCCCAGAATTCTTTAACTGAGTTAACTGAACCTGCTTTGAGGGGTAACTTAAATTCTCATGATGGAGCTCCTCTTTTGAGCAGTAACGTGGGTGACACTCTCAAGAGTTCATGTGCTAATTTCCTGTCTGATGGTTTTGTCAGTCCTCTGGACAGTAATAACAGGAAATCAGTGAAAATATATCGTGATACAGGTGCTTGCCAATCCCTTATGCTGACCAGTGTTCTAGGCTCTAATGTTAATTCCTCTGATGAAACTGTAATCTTACAAGGTGTAGGGAATAATTACTTCTCTGTCCCTCTGTGCGAGTGAATTTAGAGTCTGGTTTTGTTAATGGTTCCGTTATGGTTGGGTTGGTTGAGACACTCCCAATGTCAGGTGTAACTTTCTTACTTGGAAATGATATTGGTGGAAGTCAAGTGTGTCCAGCTCCTCAGTTGTCTAGTGAGCCAGTGGCTGCGGCCCAGGATTGTGATGTCCCTGATGTGTTCCCTGCATGTGCTGTCACTAGGGCTAAGTCTAAAGTTACTGGTGACTTAGAGGATAATGATGATGATGATGTTATCCAAGCTGACACTTTTCTTGCTAATTTGGACCACTCACCAGATGAGGCAGAACCGCGTAGTGTTGATAATTTGTCTTGTCAAGAGTTGGTTGAGTTGCAGGTTGCTGACCCTGAGTTGAAAGGTCTAGCTAACTCTGCTTGCAGTGAGGAAGAGTCAGCTGGTGCTTCTACTTGTTATTATATAAAGTCAGGAGTACTTATGAGGAAGTGGAGACCCCCAACAGCATCAGCCGACTGTGAATGGGAGGTTGTACATCAAATTGTCATCCCTCATGTTTGTAGGCAGGATATCATTAGAGTGGCTCATGATTCCAGTTTGGCAGGACACCTTGGAGTGAGGAAGACTGGGGCACGCATTTTGAAACACTTCTACTGGCCAGGTATCTTCAGGGATGTTTCCTGGTATTGTAAGTCTTGTCACACCTGTCAAGTTGTGGGGAAGTGTAATCAGACCGAAAAGGTTGCACCTCTAGTTCCCATTCCTCCTTTTGAGGAGCCTTTCACCCGTGTGTTGGTGGATATTGTGGGCCCTCTTCCTAAGACTTCTTCAGGATTTTCTTATGTGTTGACCCTGACTGATATGGTTACTCGTTATCCTGAAGCCATTCCACTTAGAAGTATCTCAGCAAAGAACGTGGTTAAGGAAATGCTGGGGTTCTTCACAAAGTTTGGTCTGCCCAAGGAGGTACAGTCCGACCGGGGAAGTAATTTCATGTCAAATGTTTTCAAGCAGTCTCTGAAAGAGTTGGGCATCACCCAGATCACGTCTTCAGCTTACCATCCCCAAACCCAAGGAGCGTTGGAGAGATATCATCAAACACTCAAATCGATGCTCAATAAATACTGTTTGGAACATCAGAAAGACTGGGATAAAGGTCTTCCATTTGTTGTATTTGCCGCAAGAGAATCTCCGAATGAATCACTGGGCTTCTCACCTTTTGAACTACTGTTTGGCCATGAAGTAAGAGGACCCCTTAAGTTACTCAAGGAATGCTGGCTGTCAGAGGAAGATGACGTCAACCTGCTGGAGTATGTGATGAAGTTCAAAGAACGGCTGTCCACTGCTTTACAGCTGGCGAGAGAGAATTTAGGAGCTGCTCAGGAGAAGATGAAGACTTGGTATGATAAGAAGTCCAGGTTGCACCACTTTCAGCCAGGAGATCAGGTTTTGATTCTGCTACCAGTGCATGGGCAACCTCTTCAAGCCAAGTTTAGTGGTCCTTATTTCGTGGAGAAGAAACTCAGTGATGTCAACTATGTCATCACCACACCAGATCGCAGAAAGAACAAGCAACTTTGTCACATCAACATGCTAAAGTTATATCACAGGCGGGACGAAAATAACCCAGTCTGCACTGTAGCTGTTCCACCCGAGTCTGCAAGTGAAGTTCTCCCATGCAGCATGAGCCTGAGTGATAGTTTGGGGAAGAATCCTGATATCATGAATGATCTCCAGACTAAGCTTTCTCATCTACCTCCCGAGGAAAGGCAGGAGTTTTCGGCATTACTGCAGGAGTACCCGCAAGTGTTCCGTGCCACTCCAGGAAGAACCACTGTGTTGATGCATGATGTCGATGTTGGAGACGCAAAGCCAATTAAACTGCCTCCTTACCGTGTGAACCCAGTGAAAGTTCCTCTCATCCAGAAGGAGCTTGGCTACTTGTTGGACCACAAGATGATTGAGCCCTGTCAGAGCGAGTGGAGTTCTCCTGTCACTCTAGTCCCTAAGCCAGGTGGGTGACAGCGGCTTTGCATTGACTACAGACGTGTTAATCAGATAACCAAAACAGACACTTACCCTCTCCCTCGTGTGGAAGATTGCATAGACAAGATCGGAAAGGCTAGGTACATAAGTAAGTTTGATTTGTTAAAGGGATACTGGCAAGTACCTATGACTGAACGTGCTAGGGAGATCTCATGTTTTGTAACACTAGGAAAGACTTTTGCATGTTCTGTAATGCCATATGGTATGAAGAATGCACCAGCCACATTTCAGAAGCTCATGAATGTTGTAACAGAGGGTTTGGCAGGGTGTGTTGTTTATATTGATGATGCATTAATCTTCAGTGACAACTGGGAAGATCACCTATGCCATGACAGTAAATTTCTTGAGCGTTTGGTTCAGGCTAATCTTGTAGCTAATTTATCAAAGTGTGAGTTTGGTCAAGCTAAAGTTCAGTACCTTGGGTACGTAATTGGTGATGGACATGTTGCACCACCAGGAGCTAAGGTTCAGGTTATAAGTGATCTTCCCAGACCTAAAAGTAGGAAAGAGCTACAAAGATTTTTGGGAATGGTAGGTTATTACAGGAGATTTGTTCTTAACTTTTCAATTCTTGTATCACCACTTACAGACCTACTGAAAAAGGGAGTTAAATTTGTCTGGACCGATAACTGTGAATCCTCTTTCAACAAACTTAAAGCTATCCTATTAAGTCAGCCAGTGCTCGCTACTCCAAATTTTGCTAAGCCTTTTAAGATGGCTGTTGATGCAAGTGAAACAGGAGCTGGGGCTGTTTTGCTGCAAGAGGATGATCAGGGTATTGAACACCCTGTATCTTATTACAGTAAGAAGTTCACTCCACCTCAAAAGAACTACTCAACTATTGAGAAAGAGCTCTTGTCCTTGATTTTGGGTTTACAGCATTTTTTATTTTATTTGTGTTCTGGTTTTGACCCCATAGTCATTTATACCGATCATAGCCCACTGAAATTCCTTAGTAAGTTTAAAGATAAAAATCAGAGATTGACAAGATGGAGTCTACTTCTTGAGGAGTATTCATTAGACATACAACATGTCAAGGGGAAAGAAAATGTTACTGCAGATTGCTTATCTAGACTTTAGACAGATTGTTTTAGAGTAATAAGAAATTTCCTTTGTAAATTTCTTTTTCTTTGTGGGGAGGTGTTACATAGCCTATGATTTCATTATCCTTTGTGTAATTCTAACGTACAGTATGCTGCATGTTTGATCACGAGCGTGTTCTATCTCACTCCCCCCTTCCTCCCTTATAGTAGAGTAAGTCGTTCTTTCTGTTGTTCAGAGCAGGATTGTCAACTCTTTGTCCCCATGGCTTCATTTGCGCGTCCTTCTTACAAGTTGTATCAAGCTCTGCCGGCCCCTATATAATGAGCTCAGTCTCTACATTAATTGCCACTTTGATCTACTCCTTCTTTTGCTCACATCTCTGTCCTCCCCTGTATAATTGTTATTATTGTGAGTGCTCAGGAAGTCTCCAGCCATCTTAACTGCTGTGTAATTTGAGTATGAGTGTTATTACATTTTGTTCTTATACTGTATAGCATAAGGTGTTAATCTGTAGGCCTAGTGAGGTTTTTGTGATTAATGTAAAGTTTGGATGTCAGTCATTATTAATAATATTTTGTATCTGTAATAATATATCTTACATTCACTGAGTATTATCTGGTATTTTCATTTTATCAGGGCTGACTTAGATAAATTTACTCTTGCTAATTTCGTGTTAATAGAGGCTATTGCAGTTAACCATATATTTAACCTGTTTTTGCCATTACATTATCCTTATGAGTCCTGAATGTTTTGTTGTTAGTTTGAGCATTAAACTTTAACTTGTAATTTTACCTAACTCTTTTGTTTTGAACCTGGAACTTTACGGGACAGTAGTGATTTTTAGTATTCTCACTTAAAGTGTACATTATCTTTCTCTGTTCCGTAACAATATATATATATATATATATATATATATATATATATATATATATATATATATATATATATATATATATATATATATATATATATATATATATGTGTGTGTGTGTGTGTGTGTGTGTGGGCGCTCATCATCCACTCACTCGATGTAGTGCTGCTCTCAGGTGTCTGCCCTTTCCTCTCCTTCCCCCATTCCTTCCTTCCTTCCTCTTCTGTCTTTCTTTACTTCATTTTTTCCACGTCCTTCTGCCTACGGGTGACTTTACACTCCCTCTTTTGTCTTTTTGTCCTTCATTCTTTCCTCTTCCTTCTGCCTGTGGGTGACTCAACACTGAGTGACAAGCCGAATGGTTTCCTGTACACCAGGAAACCATTTACTACGCTGGATGGTAACCATATAACCAAATTATAAACCATATAACCAAGTTATGGCGCCTGATAGTTTAGTGGGTAATTACGGCGCTCCAATCGGATTGAGCCGGTGAAGGTTTATATCTAAGGGATGGTTGGAGTTATTACTCACGACATGCCACTCAGGAACGAGTGATGCTGCTCACTCTCATCTTAAATGTCAGGACCAATTTGCCTAGCCCAGGGTTCCTACGCTCCTCATGGGGCAACGTAGGATTGGATGATGGAATATAAATATATATATATATATATATATATATATATATATATATAGAGAGAGAGAGAGAGAGAGAGAGAGAGAGAGAGAGAGAGAGAGAGAGAGAGAGAGAGAGAGAGAGAGAGAGAGGTACATACATACATGCATACATACATACATACATATATACATACATACATAGATTGTTTGAAAGCGCTGAAGAGGATTTTCGTTGATCGGTTCAGAGTTTTGTAAATATCTATTTACTGGGGTATGAACTGGAGAAAGGGCAGCGTGATGGCGGAAGACATTGACTTGGAGACGATTTGTCTGCGGCCACTGCTTCCGAGATTTAGGCGTCTGGCTACAGTTAGACAGACTGATTGGTGACGTCAGTGTCTGAAAGGAAATGGAGAGAAGAGAGAATTGGTGGTTTCTGAGATGGAGACTTGCGATGGGGAAAGCTATTAACTACCTCGGTGTAGTGACAGAGCTGAGTAGTAGGTGTATATAGGAAGTGCTGAGAGAAATGGATCTTGTATCACGAAGACCTTGACAGTAAACAGTGCATCAGTACAGAGACTGCAAGGGGACTGCGAAAAGCAACTTAGGTAACAAATGGATTTGAGAAATTAGCTTGGCACGTGTCTGAATAGTCAGTATCCAGCAGCGGAAATGGGATTTACAAAAAAAAATAAAATGTGCATTGCAACGTTGGACAGAATAAGAACTTTAAATACAAGGAACGATGTTAAGTAAGAAAATCTATTGATCGGATGGAAAGAGAGAGAGAGCACAGACTGCATGGTCATATACATGGAAGTTAGAGAAAGTCATGAATAGGGTATATGTGAGAGAGATTGTGGGTGGTAGTGGACATGAAAAACCATGAAGAAGGTAACTTGATATGGTAAATGACTGTGTGAGAAAGCGAGTGATGGAAGGAAGCAAAAAAAAAAAAAAAAAAAAAAAAAAAAATATATATGAAATGTACGTGGAAAGGCAGTTATAAGGATTAATCTCCTCCCTTCTTAAAGCAGTAGCCTAATTGAAAAATAGTTTCCGTTCCACAAACATTCTCAGAGTGAATCTAAAAGGAAAAAACAAATTGTCAAGATGATCATTCCTGTGAGCCTAGAACCAAGAATTTCGGTGACTAGAAACAATGTGGGATGGACGCATGCCCACCACGCTGCACATTACTGATTGCTTTCCCATACTGTCCCTTTCATTTACCTATCCCTGGATGTAATCCACCCTATTTTTATGGGAAAGACAACTGCTCGTGGGCCCTTCGGGCCCATTGCACTTGCTCCAGCAGAGGGCTCTCGCGCTGCTATAGTTTATTTTAGTTATATCTATGGCCAAAAAAATCTTCGGGGATCCTAGGCCGGGCGCCTGGAGCGGAGTTTTTAGGTCAAAATGTGATCGCTCATTAAATATAGTAAAAGTTTTTCAGTCGTGATGAGACCAAGTTTTTTCACATCAGTGAATTTTTTGTGCCAATTTTGGTGCGATTTGAATGTGTAGTTTCGGCTTCCAAAATACACACACACACACACACACGCGGCTAATGCTATAGTACATTAGATTGTAATGCACACACACACACACACACACACACACACACAATATATATATATATATATATATATATATATATATATATATATATATATATATATATATATATATATATAGGTATATATATTGTTACATAGCCTATGATTTCATCATCCTTTGTGTAATTTTAACGCACAGTATGCTGCATGTTTGATCACGAGCGTGTTCTGCCTGTCCCCCCCTTCTACCGTTATAGTAGAGTAAGTCGTTCTCTCTGTTATACTTTGCGGGATTTTCATCTCTTTGTCCCCGTGGCTTCATTTGCACTTCCTTCTTACAAGTTGTATCAGGCTCTGCTGGCCCCTATATAATGAGCTCAGTCTCTGCATCATTGCCACTTAGATCTGCTCCTCATTTTGTTCACATCTCTGTCCTCCCCTGTACAGATATTATTATTATTGTGAGTGCTCAAGAAATCTCCAACCATCTAGCAGCTGTGTGTAATTTGAGTATAACTGTTGTATTTTTTCTTGTACTGTATAGCATAAGTTTAATTTGTAGGCCTAGTGAAGTTTTTGTAATTCGTGTGGGGTTCTTTATGTCAGTCATTTTTGATAATAGTTTGTATCTGTAATTATTTATCTGGCATTCACTGAGTATTATCTGGTATCTCATTTTATCAGGGCTGACTTAGATAAATTTACTCTTGCTAATTTCGTGTTAATAGAGGCTATTGCAGTTAACCATATATTTAACCTGTTTATTTGCCATTACATTATCTTTATGAGTCCTGAATGTTTTGTTGTTAATTTAAGCATTAAACTTTAACTTGTAATTTTACCTAACTCTTTTGTTTTGAACCTGGAACTTTACGGGACAGTAGTGACTCTTCGTATTCTCACTTAAAGTGTACATTATCTTTCTCTGTTCCGTAACATAAATTTGGCGACCTTGCCAGGATGAAAACTGTAATCTTACAAGGTGTTGGGAATAATTACTTCTCTGTTCCTCTGTGCAGAGTGAATTTAGAGTCTGGTTTTGTTAATGGTTCTGTTATGGTTGGGTTGGTTGAGACACTCCCAATGTCAGGTGTAACTTTCTTACTTGGAAATGATATTGGTGGAAGTCAAGTGTGTCCAGCTCCTCAGTTGTCTAGTGAGCCAGTGGCTGCGTCCCAGGATTGTGATGTCCCTGATGTGTTCCCTGCATGTGCTGTCACTAGGGCTAAGTCTAAAGTTGCTGGTGATTTAGAGGATAATGATGATGATGATGTTATCCTAGCTGACACTTTTCTTGCTAATTTGGACCACTCACCAGATGAGGCAGTACCCCGTAGTGTTGATAATTTGTCTCGTCAAGAGTTGGTTGAGTTGCAGGTTGCTGACCCTGAGTTGAAAGGTCTAGCTAACTCTGCTTACAGTGAGGAAGAGTCAGCTGGTGCTTCTACTTGTTATTATGTAAAGTCAGGAGTACTTATGAGGAAGTGGAGACCCCCAACAGCATCAGCCGACTGTGAATGGAGGTTGTACATCAAGTTGTCATCCCTCGTGTTTGTAGGCAGGATATCATTCGAGTGGCTCATGATTCCAGTTTGGCAGGACACCTTGGAGTGAGGAAGACTGTGGCACGCATTTTGAAACACTTCTACTGGCCAGGTATCTTCAGGGATGTTTCCTGGTATTGTAAGTCTTGTCACACCTGTCAAGTTGTGGGGAAGTGTAATCAGACCGAAAAGGTTGCACCTCTAGTTCCCATTCCTCCTTTTGAGGAGCCTTTCACCCGTGTGTTGGTGGATATTGTGGGCCCTCTTCCTAAGACTTCTTCAGGATTTTCTTATGTGTTGACCATGATTGATATGGCTACTCGTTATCCTGAAGCCATTCCACTTAGAAATATCTCAGCAAAGAAAGTGGTTAAGGAAATGCTAGGGTTCTTCACAAAGTTTGGTCTGCCTAAGGAGGTACAGTCAGACCGGGGAAGTAATTTCATGTCAAACGTTTTCAAGCAGTCTCTGAAAGAGTTGGGCATCACCCAGATCACGTCTTCAGCTTACCATCCCCAGACCCAGGGAGCGTTGGAGAGATATCATCAAACACTCAAATCGATGCTCAAGAAATACTGTTTGGAACATCAGAAAGACTGGGATAAAGGTCTTCCATTCGTTGTGTTTGCCGCAAGAGAATCTCCAAATGAATCACTGGGCTTCTCACCTTTTGAACTACTGTTTGGCCATGAAGTAAGAGGACCCCTTAAGTTACTCAAGGAATGCTGGCTGTCGGAGGAAGATGACGTCAACCTGTTGGAGTATGTGATGAATTTCAAAGAACGGCTGTCCACTGCTTTACAGCTGGCGAGAGAGAATTTAGGAGCTGCTCAGGAGAAGATGAAGACTTGGTATGACAAGAAGTCCAGGTTACGCCACTTTCAGCCAGGAGATCAGGTTTTGATTCTGCTACCAGTTCATGGGCAACCTCTTCAAGCCAAGTTTAGTGGCCCTTATTTCGTGGAGAAGAAACTCAGTGATGTCAGCTATGTCATCGCCACACCAGATCGTAGAAAGAGCAAGCAACTATGTCACATCAACATGCTAAAGTTATATCACAAGCGGGACGAAAATAATCCAGTCTGCACTGTAGCTGTTCCACCCGAGTCTGCAAGTGAAGCTCTCCCATGCAGTATGAGCCTGAGTGATAGTTTGGGGAAGAATCCTGATATCATGAATGATCTCCAGACTAAGCTTTCTCATCTACCACCCAAGGAAAGGCAGGAGTTTTCGGCATTACTGCAGGAGTACCCGCAAGTGTTCCGTGCCACTCCAGGAAGAACCACTGTGTTGATGCATGATGTCGATGTTGAAGACGCAAAGCCAATTAAATTGCCTCCTTACCGTGTGAACCAAGTGAAAGTTCCTCTCATCCAGAAGGAGCTTGGCTACCTGTTGGACCACAAGATGATTGAGCCCTGTCAGAGCGAGTGGAGTTCTCCTGTCACTCTAGTCCCTAAGCCAGGTGGGTCACAGAGGCTTTGCATTGACTACAGACGTGTTAATCAGATAACCAAAACAGAAACTTACCCTCTCCCTCGTGTGGAAGATTGCATAGACAAGATCGGAAAGGCTAGGTACATAAGTAAGTTTGATTTGTTAAAGGGATACTGGCAAGTACCTATGACTGAACGTGCTAGGGAGATCTCATGTTTTGTAACATTAGGAAAGGCTTTTGCATGTTCTGTAATGCCATATACAGATTGTTTTAGAGTGATAAGAAATTTCCTTTGTAAATTTCTTTTTTCTTTGTGGGGAGGTGTTACATAGCCTATGATTTCATCATCCTTTGTGTAATTTTAACGCACAGTATGCTGCATGTTTGATCACGAGCGTGTTCTGCCTCAGTCCCCCCCTTCTACCGTTATAGTAGAGTAAGTCGTTCTCTCTGTTATACTTTGCGGGATTTTCATCTCTTTGTCCCCGTGGCTTCATTTGCACTTCCTTCTTACAAGTTGTATCAGGCTCTGCTGGCCCCTATATAATGAGCTCAGTCTCTGCATCATTGCCACTTAGATCTGCTCCTCATTTTGTTCACATCTCTGTCCTCCCCTGTACAGATATTATTATTATTGTGAGTGCTCAAGAAATCTCCAACCATCTAGCAGCTGTGTGTAATTTGAGTATAACTGTTGTATTTTTTCTTGTACTGTATAGCATAAGTTTAATTTGTAGGCCTAGTGAAGTTTTTGTAATTCGTGTGGGGTTCTTTATGTCAGTCATTTTTGATAATAGTTTGTATCTGTAATTATTTATCTGGCATTCACTGAGTATTATCTGGTATCTCATTTTATCAGGGCTGACTTAGATAAATTTACTCTTGCTAATTTCGTGTTAATAGAGGCTATTGCAGTTAACCATATATTTAACCTGTTTATTTGCCATTACATTATCTTTATGAGTCCTGAATGTTTTGTTGTTAATTTAAGCATTAAACTTTAACTTGTAATTTTACCTAACTCTTTTGTTTTGAACCTGGAACTTTACGGGACAGTAGTGACTCTTCGTATTCTCACTTAAAGTGTACATTATCTTTCTCTGTTCCGTAACAATATATATATATATATATATATATATATACATATATATATATATATATATATATATATATATATATATATATATATATATATATATATATATATATACACACACACTTTTTTACATTTATTCATTTATATATACTAATTTATTTATTTTTACATAATAATTATAGAAGTGCATGGCATGATGTATTATTGCCACTATTCAGTAAATCCCAAATGCACGTGCGACTCCCTCTCTCTCTCTCTCTCTCTCTCTCTCTGCATATTCCTATCGTACACAATGAGGGTGAATGGCCAGCTTCATTTTATGCAAAAGTTTTTAGCTTAAATACAGAGGGTGATAAAAGTTTTAGCTCAGGAGTAGAGTTTACCGGCAAATTTGCCTGAGATGAAGAATGATAAGAAACTTTGTCTAAGAATATAGAAGAAGCAAAATATGTTGGACCAGGTAGGGCATGAGGTGAAGGCTTTGACCCAGTGCTGGATGGACGGTGCCTCATAGTGAGGGTGAGATACAGCCCACTTCATGCTTGGAGCCTTGGTTAGGATGCAAGGGTAAAAATTTTTCAGGGGAAATACTTGCTGATACATCATCCCACCTCTGAATTTTGTAATGACGGTGCCTAATGCCAACAGCACAATTGTTTTGACTGTGTATTAAGCAATCATGTTCTCACATTATTGTCAAGATTTTTTCTTACTTTCAATATAGTTAGGGTAACTTCTCAAAGGCTGCAGAGCATACAGTGTATACACCTATGAATGTTGTTAAATATTTTTGCCCCATCATTTCATATAGATTATTCATTGGTGAAGAAACTAAAGATGCTTTCTCTCTGCAATCTTTCATACGTTTTCCACTCAGAATGTTGCAGTCATTAACTAGGAAAGGGATTTATGTTGCGAGAATAAAAAGACTGTGCTCCTATATCTTATCCCTCAAGACACTACCAGTCAAAGGATCGGTGTTGAACATTTTACCTGTATCACAAGACCAGATAAGTGGCAGCAACGCTGGCCAAATTTGGTGCTAGAAAAAATTTGGAAATAAATTTTCACAACACTCAGTCCATTAACCCTACAACACCCATTTTCAGAGGATACAACGGCATAACGTCTCCTCCTCCTTCATACTATAGTTCCAGCTCATCCCTCCCATTTCTTAGTCCCCCACGTTAATCTCTTTACGCACTCCAGCTGTCATGCTTGGGTAACTCATTGGCATCCATCAATCAGTTGTTACTCACAGTACACATCCTATATACTTTCTCCTGCCGTTTTATAACACACACACACACACACACACACACACACACACACACACACACACACACACATACACACACACACACACACACACACACACACACACACACACACACACAATGTGTAATGCATTAGTTATTTTGCTTTACGAAAAGGGCGGCTCAAAAGGTCTTAGTAACCATCAACCCATTAGCTTATTACCAGTTATTTACAAACACTTCACTGTAGTCCTTAAGAAGAGAATAACAATAAATCTGGAAGAAAAGCAACCTCGTGAACAGGCAGGATTCTGAAGCAGTATTCCACTACTGATCATCTACATAGAATGAACCAGCTAATTGAGAAAGCTATCTATCTATATACTATCTATATACCTAGGCTGCTTCCCCCAAGGAAAGGGAGGTAGCCAAGACAGGATGACACACTCCCAATTTACTCATCCATTCAAACACATTCATTCGCATCTTAGCCCCAAAGGGGAGAACGGACAGATCCTCACCGCACCACACCGCACAAGGGTCAACTGCGCAATGCAATCAGTGACATCTGCAGCAGGGCCCGACAGCAGAACTGGTTTACCTCTGCCACATCATAACAGACCCATCCCCTTACCCGCACCTGACCTGACTAGCTGATCATACCAAATGCGGGAGAATATCCCCTCAGGGCTGCGTCATCACTTATTCATTCACAATTTCTCTCCATTTATTTCTGTCATGCACAGCCACTCTTCCTTGCTCAACAGACATCCCTCTCGCATCCAGCGCTCTCTTCACACTGTCCATCCATCCTATTCGTGGTCTTCCTCTCAGCCTTACACCTCTCACATCAGATCTAGTTATCTTTTTCACCAAAAGCTACAAAACATAATAAACCATTCTCCTTCGTTTTTTTTCATTAAGAAAAGGTTTTCAACTGTGTGGTGCACAACGCAGTTATTAATTCATTGGAAGAAAAAGGACTAAATGAGAACATTGTAAAACTGCTTGAAAACACTGATAAAGAGGGAACTGCTACATTTAAATTACACAGGGACTCGGAAAAATTTAACCCCTCCTCACACGATGATGCGTTTGTCATCATTAGGGTGTGGCAGTGGCTATACTCAATGACGCATTTGTCGTCATTAAAGCATAAAAACTATCATCAGAGAAAAAGTTTTCAGCCGATTGGCGCCATTTTTGGAGGCGTCATAGCTTTCCTGCTCCTCATCAAAAGTAATGATTGGCAACTATGGGTCCTGATACCAGCAAGAGAGTGGACAGGTTATTCAGTACCAAATGAGCAGTGAGTGGGGAAGGTACTGTGTGGTTCTGTCCCTTTAAATTTCCACTCTTACCCCCATCCTGGCCATGCAACATATTTCACCATACCAGTAGTGCTTGTGTATAGTGTAGATTTGGTGTTTGCAATAAGAAATTTGGTGTTTGTGAAGCATTCCTGGTCATTATCAGCTGTTGGCCCAGTGAAGATTATGCTACTGTTTCTAATCAACTACACTGCCTCTATGCTGCGCCAAATGTGAGTATTCAACTGTAAAAATTAGTGACAGTGAATCATGTGAATATAGTGTGCATATCTAGTGTACAAAGAATTGGTTAAATATGTGCAGTAGCTCAGAGGAAGGCAGGGAACTGCACTACAGTCACGACATGGCGTGGGTACACCGTAGTTTTTTGCATTTTTCTCGAAAATTATGAGGCCTAGGATCACCGTTTTTGCTCAAATGAAAGCAAATGAAATTCTGCATAGGATGATAAAATAAAAACATAACAATTGAAAGAAAGTTTTTCACTAGAGCTCCCTGAATAAAAAAAAAATATGTTGTCTGTTGGAAATGGGTTTTACCTTTTCGTTTATTACTCGAACACCATAACTCGTATCAAACTGGGACCTCCGGCATTCAAAAGCTAATAAAGTTCTCTTTCGAATGATGTATAATATGTAGAGATTGATTAATAAACATTCGACTTATGATGCTGGGAATTGAAATCTATGATCACGAATGTTTATTCAGAGGGCCCTAACATACCGTACGTATAGTGTGTTTTTTGGTGTTTTCCTTTTTTGCTTATCGTGTAGAACAAACATTGATGAACAGGAGTATGTGGGTTTTGTGACAAAATAAATATGTCTGGGTGGTGAAAATAAGCCAAGACAAACACATTTTTGGAGCGCGTGGTGGACGGGGGGGGGAAGCTTGTCACATCACAGAAAACTTATTAACTTATCCGCACAGGAAGGGGTTAAGATTGAGAAGGGCATGCTTCAGGGAGACAAATTTCACCAAAATTATTTCACTTATGACATGCCTAGAAAGTATGTTCAGAAAGCTAGATTGGGAAAACAAAGGAGTATGTATAGATGGAGAAAACCTATATCATTTAAGATTTGCAGATGCCATTGTCCTGATCTCAGGAACAGCAGAGACATTGCAAGCAATGTTAAATGACCTAAATAAAGAAAGTCTCAAACTAAGACTAAGATGAACCGGAGTAAAACTAATGTTTAGTCCAAATACACCAAACAGCGTCATCATAACAAGCAAAGAAATTATTGAAGAAGTCGAGGAGTACAATTACTTGGAGCAAATACTAAAACTAACGAAAGACCGTGACAATGAAATAAAAGGATGGATTAGAATTGGATGCAAAGCTTGTGGTAAACATAGACCCTTCATGAAAAGTAGCTTGCCCAATATGTATGAAATGAAAAGTATACAACGAAATATAAGTATAATCCTAGCTCTGACTCACGGTTGTGAGACGTGGAAACTGACAAAATCAATGGAAAATCAACTAATTCGTTCTCAGAGAACAATGGAAGGAACAATATTGGGAATATCTATTAGAGACAAGGAAAGATCAACTTGGATTAGAGGGCAAAGTCAAAGACATTAGAGATGTTATGAAAGAACAGATACGGAGGCCGGGAGGTCATGTAGCAAGTATAAGGGATAACCAATGAAGCAAGAGGCTCACTAACTGAACTCCAAGAGATTGTAAGCATAGCAGAAAAAGGCCAGACAAGAGGTGGAGAGATGAGATAGAGAAGTTTTCAGGCAAAACATGGCAGAAATTGGCTAAGTCAAGTAATTTGTGGAAAAGGTTAGGGAAGGCCTTGGTTCAGCAGTGGACTTACAATGGCTGATAATGATGATGATGACAATGATATATATATATATATATATATATATATATATATATATATATATATATATATATATATATATATATATATATATATATATCCCTTCAACCTCTGTCTCTTCGCCGCAATGTTGCATCTTTATTTCTTTTCTATCGCTACTTGAATGATCACTGTTCCTCTGAACTGTCTGCATGCATTCCTCCACTTCTATGATGGGCGCGTAGCACCCGTCTAGCAGCAAACTCTCACCCCTTTTCTGTCCAACTCTCTAATGCAAGAGTTAATCGTTACTCCCAGTCCTTCATTTATGCAACAGATCAACTCTGGACCTGTCTCCCTCTGTCTGTATTTCCTGCTTCCTATGATCTCCAGTCTTTCAAACACAGTGTGTCCGGGCATCTCGAAATGAATGGATCTTGAATTTGGCCCTCTCTTGTATTTTGTTTTTCTATTGGAAGGAACAGTTTTGCGGGCTCATGGCCTTTGGTTCCTTCTTCCTCACATAAAAACACACACACACACACACACACACACACACACACACACACACATACTGGCTGAAAAAGTCCGCCCTCTCTCCGGACATTTTCGGCTAGCTCCTGCAGAGGGCTGATTGTGCCTTCGGCCAATATACGTAATGTAGTTAGAATTAATCCTAATAAATTATATACCAAAACACTCCCTGGATCATGCTTATTCAGAATATGTATCATATGTGGGGGTAGACCCTAAGGGAGCCGAGTTTTTAGGCAACAAACATACAAACACTCGCCTTTATATATATATATATATATACACACACACAGTACCCTCGCGTCCAGTACACATTTGTCCAGTACTATTTTCATCCAGTACGGTCGGCAAAAAATAAAATAATTTATCACTGCAGTACAGATCTGCTGGGCTAGTATGGATCGGCCATGCAAAGTGGGCCAAATCCGAGGAGTTCTTCTCTAGTACTGTCGTGTTGTTTCCAGTAATATTACCCACCTGGGCGTGGGAAGATGGCCAGTACCGAGGAACGTTTCCCAAGTACTGCCGCGTCAGTCCAATACGCCTTCCTCGTGACTCGTGAAGTGTGCCAGTCAAATTCCAGTATTGCACATCCCCTTGATGACGAAATCGACGATGTGTCAGTGTGTGACTATGAGGGATTTATGAGGGAAGTTGAAACAGGGGCCTCCTCAGGATGCTGAAGGCCCTCCTCCAGGGGTCAGTAGAACCTCCTGCAGCCTCGGAAACCCCTCCCCTTCCCCTCAAGCCCATCACCACTTACCTTAAAGGTTGGTAAAATCTTAGTTGTGTCAAAATGTAGTTAAGTTGAATTTTGGGGGGACATTTTCAAGGCTTGTCTGACATAATTCATTTTTCCCTTAAGGTTTGTTGTTTGTCCACTATGGATTTAGTCCACTAAGGCAGTACTGTCTGACAAAAATACCGTGCTGGATGCGCGAGTACTGTACATATATATATATATATATATATATATATATATATATATATATATATATATCCTTTCCCAGAGGCCCAGCAATCATCGTATAATACGCACTCCTGAACGTCACCACTTACACTCGTCATCCATACTGAATACATTGGCATGGTTGTCTCATTTAAGTCTAGTCTATCCATACTGATTCCATGTTATGGCTGTCTCATTCAAGACTGGTGTATTGGAAACAACACGGAAGTTTTTATGATCTGCCTGTGAGTCTGGTGAAAGTCAATTAAGTAAAGTCTGTCTCAGAGAAACTCAGATAATCAAACTGTTCCCTGCCAAATCACAGTGATCAGTTTGTCTCCCTTGCAAATAGAACACCACTTCCGTGTATATTGTACAGCTGCTGTTAACAGTTCCCTTATAAGTCAGATGCTGGAGATGAAGGAAGACTCCAAAACTTGTGCATCTTAACAATCAGGCAAAAACTCATTAGGTTCTGAATCTGTTTGGATGGACTGCAAAGGATCTACTAACTCCGAGCACCCTGACTTCCCAGCCGAATGTTTCCTTGTCTGATCCTCCTGCCAACTCTTCGCCTCCAGTATTGCCGCAGAGGAAATTGGCCTGATAAATCTTGTATAGTACCTCCTCTTTATACTCATTTTCCTGCAGTTCCTTTGTGTAGGTGGTCAAGTTACGAGTATTTACCCGACAATTAGCACTACCAGTGCTTCAACTTAATGAATGGGTGAAGGAAGTCTGAAATGCGTTTCTCAGGGATTGCACAAGCTTTAGACGCAGGATCATCTCTTAGAGAGATCCGATCAGCCACTAGCGCCTAAGGATTTTCACATGCAGGGTATTTCACTTTAGCTACATCCCATTTGGTCAGATGTCTTCTGATACTTGTGTACATGTTTTTAATTCGCCAGTTAATGGAATAGTCTGCGCCGCACAGGCATTAAGAATGACATAACTATGGGTATTGATTGCCTTTGACTTGGAGCAATAATGTTAGAAGTGAAGTATGGTGAGTGGAATTATGTGTAGTCCGTTCAGTCAACACTATGTTAATGGACGTCCTGATTTTGTAATTTTCGAATACTTATATCTGAATGAAATCCACGCTCATCCCATGTCCTATTAGTTATCTTCATTGGTAAAATGATGATGATGATGAAGCATATAGTAGGTTAATGGTCTCAGTGAATCGGTCCAACTGGTGCCAGCTATAAGGGACGCTGGCAGGGCTTGATCGTCAATAAATGTATTTCATTGCATAGCCATGCATGCAGATAGATATTCAAAAACACGATAGCGAAAAAAAAAAAAAAAATCACAGATCTTATATAAAACAGCATTGTGTAACTGTAAATGATGTTTCTGAGGTTCACTGATAAGTGTGGGATCAGCTAGTTACGATAAAATAACCTCCATTAATGTATTTGCACCTACAGAACTACAATATCTAGCTCTGAATATTGGTATAAACATCTACCATAAATACCACGACACTGAGCACTATGCACTGTAGTTAATATCATTATGATCATCAGGAATGTTCGCCATTTACCTGATACAGTAATGTGTTTAAATATTCACAGTATTCAGTTATATCTCAGAATCTTTCTGAATCGATCTTGTAATAGTTATAATACACTATTTGCAACAATGGTCACTGGCCTCCTCGAAAAGGGAGAATCTAAAGTACAGGCCAGCTGTCGGAACACAGGCACCATATCCCTTCAGTTGGATGTTTTTGCATCTACCTAAACAAATGTATGTTTTCATCAACTAAATAATAAAGTTAAGCAGTGTATGTGTGTCTGTCTGTGCGTTTGTTTCTTTCACAAGAACGGTAATAGATATCAATATAACTCTCTTCACAGTAGGTCCGGGTAAGTCCAGGAAGCGTCAGAAATACCTGTATACAAAAAAATAATGGCGATCGCGCGCTACACTACGACACGAAATAGTCAAAAATAGCGACAAGCGAAAATGTCTGTCTGTGCATTGGTTTGTTCCACGAGAATTGTAATAGATATCGACCTAATTCATTTTGTATTAGGTCGGGATAAGACCAGAGAGTGTCAGATAAATAGTTTAACCCGCCTCGTCCCATCAACGTATTGGTACGCTGCAACATTTTGCATTTGCCAGTCCCGGCGACGTACTGGTACGTCGTGCAATTGCAAGGTCCCTAATTTGCACAATTTTCAATTTTTGCTCATGATTTTTTATACGTATACACGGGACACCTTCTTCTATTCCTCTACAAGATGCCAGGCAGGGACAATGCCTTACACCGCATAACCTCCCCCCTCCCCCCCTCACGCCATTGTCTTGGCAATTCACCTGTTACCAGTGACCTGGCCAGTAAAGATATTCAGGGCCAGAGTGATTCCCCAATTGATGACAATGTGGAGGACAAAGTTTACATAGCATTAGAAGAAGAAACAGTCAGAAATAATGATCAGGTAATGTGCAAAAGAAGGTCAGATATGGTGATTAGTTAGTGAGTGGAACAATGCTTATAATGCCTATATTACTGCTTGAAAACCAATATACTCTCATACTACATATAAATTCGTACCAAGTAAATAAATAAATACCGTTTATGAGTTGTGTGAAATAGTTACCCTCCCATAGAACTCGTTTTCTTTGGTGCCAGCCTGTTAGAAAACCCAGTCAGGTAAGGAGGTACTCCTACCTAGATCGAGTATTTTAAACCTCAGGTGAGCGATTTCTCCATGAATTTACGATGTTTCTCACCAAAAGCGGAGGTTTTAGCCAAAAAAAAAATTTTCCGAAAATGCCTCGGGATTGGGGAATGTCGGAGGTGCGGAAAACCTCGGGACGTGACGGGTTAAAAAAATCACATTGTGTGCGACGCGACGTGCGAAATTGTCGGAAATCGCTACACGCAAAAACATGCTAATATATATATATTTCGACTTTTTGGTCAGAAAGTCTTTGTGGGCTCAGTAACGTCATGTAAACAAAGATAATGGTATTTGCATTATTTTATAATGGAAATGCTCTTAGTTAGTGCAGGCAAGCTCTATTGGAGATACATTTATCCATTCATCATGCCATGATTTACACGTTAATACCTGGTGAATAATACATTGCTCTTGGAAACTAAAGATTAGGAAATCAAAAGTAATATGGCGCTACATGTTGGTGCAAATTCTGAATCATTGTAAGTCATATCGTTGGAGGGAAGTCGATTGGAATGCAGCAGACTTCATGACAGCTATTATACACTTGGCAGTGCTAGAGAACACTTCACATGCTATTCGTGAATGCAGAACACAGAGTATAGGTAAATAATTACAGTTACAGGGTCTCGTACACGTATATCATTATTAAGATGCATACGACCCTGCATGCACGATTGCATTAAAAACACCATAATGTATGTATAAATGTTCATTTCATTCCTTGTGTAAAATGTCTGTGCTTTACATGTTCCTAAAGTATTAGATGAGAGAAAGAATGGAAGGAGAGGCGGCCAGTGTTCCGATGGGCATTTCTTATCTGTGGCCTATGAGGTCCCCTGCAATTCTCTTAATCTATTTCGTGTTTATTGTACACCCATAGGAAAAAGAAAAAAAGATAGGATAAACTGTGATTGTTTTAATATAAAAAGTTGCTCCTCAGTGTTTGACAATGGAGTTCAGATACATGCTGCATAGCAAGTGTGTGTGTGTGTGTGTGTGTGTGTGTGTGTGTGTTTAGAGCCTCCAGAGGTTACAAATTTTGTGTTTAACTCATATTACTCGTGGTGGCAGAAAAGGAAAGATATAATTTTTGTCATCCATCATTTTTTTAAATTCTATAAGACGATACTGTATGTTATCACAATACTGCATGTTGTACTCCTTCATTTAAATCAAAGTTAATAACAGATAAAATCATAGCACTTAAGACGTTTTTACATTCTCACATCAATAAACATTCATCTTGGAGCAACATGTATGAGCACAAGATGAGGCAACATGTATGAGCACAAGGAAAGCCATGACTGGCGTGTTATAGAGAACCTCAATCTTTTTTTAGATTATTTTTGAGCACAGCATTGAGTAAATCGGATTGTTATAACCAATAAATGACAACTTCCCTACATAAATTCGATATCACACATCTTTACTGATGCATATCATTACTATAATTGTTATTTGTATTATTTTTTTTATGCTATTACTAAGAACTCCACATGCTGTGAAGTTCTTAATGATACTGTACATAATTATTATCTTTATTTTCGGGAGTGGGAGGGAGATCTGAAATTCTGGCATTCCAAGACCGTTCGAGATGGAGACTTAAACTTTTCAGGAGAGATGTATATTGGTTGCAGGCCTCTTTTGGCACAGTTTTTCCCTAGCACTAACACCCTCTATGCTATGTTTTCAATTTTTTATTCTCCTGCGCGGCAAAAACTACTGAACTGATTCCTTTGGAAAATTAGTAATGATCAACATACAGTATACTAGTGCACCTGGGTGCTGATACTGAGATTCAACAAATACTTTTTGATACAGTGAGGAAAATCCAAATGGCCGCCTCATTCCTGAAAGTGCTAAATCGAAAAGTATTTGGCCGACTTTGACCAAACTCGGTGAAGAGACAGGACGACACACTCTCCATTTACTCATCCATTTAAACACATTCATTCACATCTTAGCCCCAAAGGGGAGAACGGACAGATCCTCACCGCACCACACCGCACAAGGGTCAACTGCGCAATGCAATCAGTGACATCCGCAGGAGGGCCCGACAGCAGAGCTGGTTTACCCCTGCCACATCATAACATACCCATCCCCTTACCCGCACCTGACCTGACTAGCTGATCAGACCAAATGCGGGAGAATATCCCCTCAGGGCTGCGTCATCACTTATTTATTCACAATTTCTCTCCATTTATTTCTGTCACGCACAGCCACTCTTCCTTGCTCGACAGACATCCCTCTCGCATCCAGCGCTCTCTTCACACTACCCATCCATCCTATTCGTGGTCTTCCTCTCAGCCTTACACCTCTCACATCAGATCTAGTTATCTTTTTCACCAATCGCTCATTATCCATTCTCTCCATATGCCCAAACCATTGCAACACCCTCTGCTCAACTCTACCAGCCATCTCCTGAACAACTCCAGTTCTCCTTCGCACTTGATCATTTCGCACCCGATCCATACGCGTCACTCCACACATACTCCTCAGACACCTCATCTCCATTACATTCAAACTTTTCCTCTCTGCTACACCCATATTCCATGTTTCAGCCCCATATAATGCAGTCGGTACCACAACACCCTCATACAGCCTTCTCTTTACATCCATTCTAAGCGAACGACATTTAAACACTTTTCATTCCTCCCAGCACCTTTCCTACTTCATTTATTCTAAACTTCACTTCTGCATCTATTCTTCCATCCACAGCAACATGTGACCCTAGATATTTAAAACAATCTACCTCCTCAAGCAACTCACCATTCAAAACTATATTCATCCCCCTACCATCTATCAACCTCGTACACTTCATCACTTTACTCTTATTCTCATTTACTTTCAAATTCCTCCTTTCACACACCCATCCAAACTCCTCTACCAACTGTCTCAATTTCTCCTCTGAATCAGTCACCAGTGCAGTATCATCTGCAAACAGCAGCTGCTTCAGATTCCAATCTCCACCATCAACATTTACCAGACTCAGACCACCTAAAACTCTTGCATTCACCTCCCTTACAACACCATCCATGTAAATATTAAACAACCAAGGTGACATCACACATCCCTGTCGCAGCCCCACTCTCACGGGAAACCAATCACTCACAGCATTTCCCACTCTTATACATGCTCTACTATTTACATAAAAACTTTTCACCCCTTTTAGTAACCTACCATCAAGTCCATACAATCTTAAAACAGTCCACAAAGCCTCCCTATCAATTCTATCATACGCTTTCTCTAAATCCATAAATGCCCAAAACACATCCTTGCCTTTCGCTAAATACTTTTCACACACTTGTCTCACAGCAAACACCTGATCAACGCATCCCCTCCCTCTCCTAAAGCCACACTGCTCATCACTAATCACTCCCTCTGTACCCTCTCTAACTCTCATAATTAACACTCTACCATACACCTTACCTACAACACTCAACAGACTTATACCCCTAAAGCTAGTACATTCATACTTATCACCCTTGCCTTTATACAACGGGACCACACAAGCACTTGCCCAGTCAATTGGCACCATACCTTTCTCAAAGCACACATTCAACAATCTTACTAACCAGTCAACAATAGTCACTCCACCACCCTTCAGGCATTCCACAGCACACCCATCCATACCTGCAGCTTTCCCTGTTTTCATCTCCTTTACTGCCTTCTCCACTTCCTCCTTCGTGATCAAAGAATCATTCAACTCTCCCAACACATTTATTCCTTGCACCCTTCCATCCGCCACAATCTCAGCCACCCTTTCCTCCTCTACATTTAATAATCTTTCAAAATACTCTGCCCATCTCTTCCTTACTGCATCCATCTCAATTAACATCCTTCCATCCTCTGCTTTTACTCGTTCTTCCTTCCCAGACTCTCCCTTTCGCACCCTTTTCACCTCCTTCCAAAACATTTTCTTATTCTGTTGAAAATTCTCTGTCAGCCGCCTACCCCACCTCTCATCTGCTGTCACTTTAGCATCACGCACAGCCCTTCTCGCTCTATTCCTCTTTTCCTTATACCTTTCATATGACATCTCATCCTTCCTCTGCAGCCACACTTCATATGCATGTCTCTTCTCGGCCACAGCCATACTTACTTCCTCGCACCACCATTCACTTCCTTTTCTTACACCACCACCCACACGTCTCACACCACACACCTCTTCTGCATGCCCCACCACAGCACTCTTAAACAACTGCCATTCCTCCTCCACGCTGCCATTTTCCCGATCTTTCACTGCGTTCCACTCATCTTTCAATTTCTCCTGATACTCTATCTTTTTCTCTCTTTTATCCAACTGACTCACTTTCAAAACCTCCCTGCCACACCTAACCCTCCTAGCTCTCACCCATCTCTTACCTACTCTTAACTTTCCCTCCACCAGGTAGTGGTCAGACATACCTCCACCCTCCCCTCTTAGAAATCTCACATCCAACAATCTTCCTATTACATTCCTAGACACAACCACATAGTCCATCAAAGCTCTATCAACAACCCTTCCACCCTCCTGTCTCACCCATGTATACTTATAAATATCTTTCTTCTCAAACAGCGTATTCCCAATCACCATCTCTCGCTCAACACACATCGCTATCATTCGTTCCCCATTTTCATTTCTTCCAGGCACACCATGCATACCAACTACGCCTTCAACTGCTACATTTCCCACTCTAGCATTCAGATCTCCCATCATTACCACATTCACATTCGCTCCAAAACTCTGCAGACACTCATCAACATCATTCCAGAAAGACTCCCTCTCTTGTTCATCCCTTTCACTACCAGGCCCATATGCACTCACAAACACCCACAACTCACGTTCAAATTTCGCTTTCACCCACATCAGTCTCGATGACACCTCCTTCCATTCAATCACACACTGCTGTACTTCCGGACTCACTAACAAGGCCACACCTTCTCTTGCCCTTCCTCTATCAACACCTGACAATCTTCCATTCACACTTCCAAACATAGATTCCCCCTTCCCTTTCATCTTCGTTTCACTCAAAGCTAACACATCCAACTTTCTTCTCACAAACATTCTCCCAATCTCCTCCCTTTTAGCCTCAATCGTACTACATCCACGCACATTCATAGACCCAATCTTCAGGGTACGGGGATAACTCCATCCCCCATCCCTTTCTCTGGCCTGTCTCTTTCTAGGAACTAAAAAACAGAGGAGAGGGTCCCTAGTCCCCTCACCCCGCCCCTTTTAGTCGCCTTTTACGACACGCAGGGAATACGGTGGCAGTATTCTTCCTAACACAACCTGGCGGCAGAGTAGTAGTACCACCCCATAATGCGGCCAGGTTGTGTCCCCCCCGCCACAGCGGGACACAATGTAATGTAACTCCTCCAAATGAGCAAATGCAGATTGAATTAGCTAAGTTACAGCTAGCCCTGCAGGAGGCTCGTGTTACGGAGGCTGAATTTCAGGCAAATGCTAAGGAGGCTGAGTTTCAGGCACGTGCTAAGGAGGCTGAGTCTCAGGCACGTGCTAAGGAGGCTGAGTCTCAGGCTCGTATTCAGGAGGCACAAACTGAACTAGCTAGGATTCAGGCAGACCATGAGTATCACATGAAACAAGGTGGAACTGGATCATCTAGCTCTGATGATTTTGATGTGGCTAAAAATGTTAAACTTGTCCCTCCTTTTAATTAATCTGATTTAACAAAGTATTTTCAGTTGTTTGAGAGGATAGCTATAAGTTTTAATTGGCCAAAAAATTATTGGCCAGTACTCCTTCAAACTGTTCTCACCAGTAAAGCTCAAGTAACTTATGCATTTTTGCCTCAGGATCAATGTGATAATTATGATGTAGTTAAGAGCTTGATTCTTAAGGCCAATGAGCTTGTTCCTGAAGCCTATAGAGTAAAATTTAGGACAACTTACAAGCAAGATAAGCATTCCCATGTTGAGTATGCAAAAATCAAAGAAGATCTGTTAGAACAGTGGTTAAATTTTAAGAATGTGGGTTCTGATTTTGACAAATTTAAGCAGATGATTTTGCTGGAGGATTTCAAAAGGTGTATTAATAAAGATGTAAGCCTATATCTTGATGAGAAAAGAATAGATAATTTGTCTGATGCTGCAGTTTTAGCTGATGAATATGTTCTCACTCACAAGAGATATTCTAAAGAAAAAAGGAAAGCTGAGAGTAAGTACGTTGCCTCTACTCAGAGTACAGGTAACAGGAAAGAGAATAAAGATGATGTTTCTCAGGAAGTAAATACCAGCTTCACCTCTAGATTTCAGAAAAGTAAATATACTTATTGTAGTAAGCTTGGTCATACTACGGAGAAATGTTTCAGGAGACAGCGTGATGTGAACAAAAAGGAGTCTTTAATTATTCAGTCAATTGGTCTAGTGTCCACCCTTGAGAGTTCCCAGAATTCTTTAACTGAGTTAACTGAACCTGCTTTGAGGGGTAACTTAAATTCTCATGATGGAGCTCCTCTTTTGAGCAGTAACGTGGGTGACACTCTCAAGAGTTCATGTGCTAATTTCCTGTCTGATGGTTTTGTCAGTCCTCTGGACAGTAATAACAGGAAATCAGTGAAAATATATCGTGATACAGGTGCTTGCCAATCCCTTATGCTGACCAGTGTTCTAGGCTCTAATGTTAATTCCTCTGATGAAACTGTAATCTTACAAGGTGTAGGGAATAATTACTTCTCTGTCCCTCTGTGCGAGTGAATTTAGAGTCTGGTTTTGTTAATGGTTCCGTTATGGTTGGGTTGGTTGAGACACTCCCAATGTCAGGTGTAACTTTCTTACTTGGAAATGATATTGGTGGAAGTCAAGTGTGTCCAGCTCCTCAGTTGTCTAGTGAGCCAGTGGCTGCGGCCCAGGATTGTGATGTCCCTGATGTGTTCCCTGCATGTGCTGTCACTAGGGCTAAGTCTAAAGTTACTGGTGACTTAGAGGATAATGATGATGATGATGTTATCCTAGCTGACACTTTTCTTGCTAATTTGGACCACTCACCAGATGAGGCAGAACCGCGTAGTGTTGATAATTTGTCTCGTCAAGAGTTGGTTGAGTTGCAGGTTGCTGACCCTGAGTTGAAAGGTCTAGCTAACTCTGCTTGCAGTGAGGAAGAGTCAGCTGGTGCTTCTACTTGTTATTATATAAAGTCAGGAGTACTTATGAGGAAGTGGAGACCCCCAACAGCATCAGCCGACTGTGAATGGGAGGTTGTACATCAAATTGTCATCCCTCATGTTTGTAGGCAGGATATCATTAGAGTGGCTCATGATTCCAGTTTGGCAGGACACCTTGGAGTGAGGAAGACTGGGGCACGCATTTTGAAACACTTCTACTGGCCAGGTATCTTCAGGGATGTTTCCTGGTATTGTAAGTCTTGTCACACCTGTCAAGTTGTGGGGAAGTGTAATCAGACCGAAAAGGTTGCACCTCTAGTTCCCATTCCTCCTTTTGAGGAGCCTTTCACCCGTGTGTTGGTGGATATTGTGGGCCCTCTTCCTAAGACTTCTTCAGGATTTTCTTATGTGTTGACCCTGACTGATATGGTTACTCGTTATCCTGAAGCCATTCCACTTAGAAGTATCTCAGCAAAGAACGTGGTTAAGGAAATGCTGGGGTTCTTCACAAAGTTTGGTCTGCCCAAGGAGGTACAGTCCGACCGGGATAGTAATTTCATGTCAAATGTTTTCAAGCAGTCTCTGAAAGAGTTGGGCATCACCCAGATCACGTCTTCAGCTTACCATCCCCAAACCCAAGGAGCGTTGGAGAGATATCATCAAACACTCAAATCGATGCTCAATAAATACTGTTTGGAACATCAGAAAGACTGGGATAAAGGTCTTCCATTTGTTGTATTTGCCGCAAGAGAATCTCCGAATGAATCACTGGGCTTCTCACCTTTTGAACTACTGTTTGGCCATGAAGTAAGAGGACCCCTTAAGTTACTCAAGGAATGCTGGCTGTCAGAGGAAGATGACGTCAACCTGCTGGAGTATGTGATGAAGTTCAAAGAACGGCTGTCCACTGCTTTACAGCTGGCGAGAGAGAATTTAGGAGCTGCTCAGGAGAAGATGAAGACTTGGTATGATAAGAAGTCCAGGTTGCACCACTTTCAGCCAGGAGATCAGGTTTTGATTCTGCTACCAGTGCATGGGCAACCTCTTCAAGCCAAGTTTAGTGGTCCTTATTTCGTGGAGAAGAAACTCAGTGATGTCAACTATGTCATCACCACACCAGATCGCAGAAAGAACAAGCAACTTTGTCACATCAACATGCTAAAGTTATATCACAGGCGGGACGAAAATAACCCAGTCTGCACTGTAGCTGTTCCACCCGAGTCTGCAAGTGAAGTTCTCCCATGCAGCATGAGCCTGAGTGATAGTTTGGGGAAGAATCCTGATATCATGAATGATCTCCAGACTAAGCTTTCTCATCTACCTCCCGAGGAAAGGCAGGAGTTTTCGGCATTACTGCAGGAGTACCCGCAAGTGTTCCGTGCCACTCCAGGAAGAACCACTGTGTTGATGCATGATGTCGATGTTGGAGACGCAAAGCCAATTAAACTGCCTCCTTACCGTGTGAACCCAGTGAAAGTTCCTCTCATCCAGAAGGAGCTTGGCTACTTGTTGGACCACAAGATGATTGAGCCCTGTCAGAGCGAGTGGAGTTCTCCTGTCACTCTAGTCCCTAAGCCAGGGGGGTGACAGCGGCTTTGCATTGACTACAGACGTGTTAATCAGATAACCAAAACAGACACTTACCCTCTCCCTCGTGTGGAAGATTGCATAGACAAGATCGGAAAGGCTAGGTACATAAGTAAGTTTGATTTGTTAAAGGGATACTGGCAAGTACCTATGACTGAACGTGCTAGGGAGATCTCATGTTTTGTAACACTAGGAAAGACTTTTGCATGTTCTGTAATGCCATATGGTATGAAGAATGCACCAGCCACATTTCAGAAGCTCATGAATGTTGTAACAGAGGGTTTGGCAGGGTGTGTTGTTTATATTGATGATGCATTAATCTTCAGTGACAACTGGGAAGATCACCTATGCCATGACAGTAAATTTCTTGAGCGTTTGGTTCAGGCTAATCTTGTAGCTAATTTATCAAAGTGTGAGTTTGGTCAAGCTAAAGTTCAGTACCTTGGGTACGTAATTGGTGATGGACATGTTGCACCACCAGGAGCTAAGGTTCAGGTTATAAGTGATCTTCCCAGACCTAAAAGTAGGAAAGAGCTACAAAGATTTTTGGGAATGGTAGGTTATTACAGGAGATTTGTTCTTAACTTTTCAATTCTTGTATCACCACTTACAGACCTACTGAAAAAGGGAGTTAAATTTGTCTGGACCGATAACTGTGAATCCTCTTTCAACAAACTTAAAGCTATCCTATTAAGTCAGCCAGTGCTCGCTACTCCAAATTTTGCTAAGCCTTTTAAGATGGCTGTTGATGCAAGTGAAACAGGAGCTGGGGCTGTTTTGCTGCAAGAGGATGATCAGGGTATTGAACACCCTGTATCTTATTACAGTAAGAAGTTCACTCCACCTCAAAAGAACTACTCAACTATTGAGAAAGAGCTCTTGTCCTTGATTTTGGGTTTACAGCATTTTTTATTTTATTTGTGTTCTGGTTTTGACCCCATAGTCATTTATACCGATCATAGCCCACTGAAATTCCTTAGTAAGTTTAAAGATAAAAATCAGAGATTGACAAGATGGAGTCTACTTCTTGAGGAGTATTCATTAGACATACAACATGTCAAGGGGAAAGAAAATGTTACTGCAGATTGCTTATCTAGACTTTAGACAGATTGTTTTAGAGTAATAAGAAATTTCCTTTGTAAATTTCTTTTTCTTTGTGGGGAGGTGTTACATAGCCTATGATTTCATTATCCTTTGTGTAATTCTAACGTACAGTATGCTGCATGTTTGATCACGAGCGTGTTCTATCTCACTCCCCCTTCCTCCCTTATAGTAGAGTAAGTCGTTCTTTCTGTTGTTCAGAGCAGGATTGTCAACTCTTTGTCCCCATGGCTTCATTTGCGCGTCCTTCTTACAAGTTGTATCAAGCTCTGCCGGCCCCTATATAATGAGCTCAGTCTCTACATTAATTGCCACTTTGATCTACTCCTTCTTTTGCTCACATCTCTGTCCTCCCCTGTATAATTGTTATTATTGTGAGTGCTCAGGAAGTCTCCAGCCATCTTAACTGCTGTGTAATTTGAGTATGAGTGTTATTACATTTTGTTCTTATACTGT
>NC_136957.1:13337734-13340234 GCF_032717465.1 Coenobita brevimanus | reverse complement strand
CTCTTCAAGCCAAGTTTAGTGGCCCTTATTTCGTGGAGAAGAAACTCAGTGATGTCAGCTATGTCATCGCCACACCATATCGTAGAAAGAGCAAGCAACTATGTCACATCAACATGCTAAAGTTATATCACAAGCGGGACGAAAATAATCCAGTCTGCACTGTAGCTGTTCCACCCGAGTCTGCAAGTGAAGCTCTCCCATGCAGTATGAGCCTGAGTGATAGTTTCGGGAAGAATCCTGATATCATGAATGATCTCCAGACTAAGCTTTCTCATCTACCACCCAAGGAAAGGCAGGAGTTTTCGGCATTACTGCAGGAGTACCCGCAAGTGTTCCGTGCCACTCCAGGAAGAACCACTGTGTTGATGCATGATGTCGATGTTGAAGACGCAAAGCCAATTAAATTGCCTCCTTACCGTGTGAACCAAGTGAAAGTTCCTCTCATCCAGAAGGAGCTTGGCTACCTGTTGGACCACAAGATGATTGAGCCCTGTCAGAGCGAGTGGAGTTCTCCTGTCACTCTAGTCCCTAAGCCAGGTGGGTCACAGAGGCTTTGCATTGACTACAGACGTGTTAATCAGATAACCAAAACAGAAACTTACCCTCTCCCTCGTGTGGAAGATTGCATAGACAAGATCGGAAAGGCTAGGTACATAAGTAAGTTTGATTTGTTAAAGGGATACTGGCAAGTACCTATGACTGAACGTGCTAGGGAGATCTCATGTTTTGTAACATTAGGAAAGGCTTTTGCATGTTCTGTAATGCCATATACAGATTGTTTTAGAGTGATAAGAAATTTCCTTTGTAAATTTCTTTTTTCTTTGTGGGGAGGTGTTACATAGCCTATGATTTCATCATCCTTTGTGTAATTTTAACGCACAGTATGCTGCATGTTTGATCACGAGCGTGTTCTGCCTCAGTCCCCCCCATCTACCGTTATAGTAGAGTAAGTCGTTCTCTCTGTTATACTTTGCGGGATTTTCATCTCTTTGTCCCCGTGGCTTCATTTGCACGTCCTTCTTACAAGTTGTATCAGGCTCTGCTGGCCCCTATATAATGAGCTCAGTCTCTGCATCATTGCCACTTAGATCTGCTCCTCATTTTGTTCACATCTCTGTCCTCCCCTGTACAGATATTATTATTATTGTGAGTGCTCAAGAAATCTCCAACCATCTAGCAGCTGTGTGTAATTTGAGTATAACTGTTGTATTTTTTCTTGTACTGTATAGCATAAGTTTAATTTGTAGGCCTAGTGAAGTTTTTGTAATTCGTGTGGGGTTCTTTATGTCAGTCATTTTTGATAATAGTTTGTATCTGTAATTATTTATCTGGCATTCACTGAGTATTATCTGGTATCTCATTTTATCAGGGCTGACTTAGATAAATTTACTCTTGCTAATTTCGTGTTAATAGAGGCTATTGCAGTTAACCATATATTTAACCTGTTTATTTGCCATTACATTATCTTTATGAGTCCTGAATGTTTTGTTGTTAATTTAAGCATTAAACTTTAACTTGTAATTTTACCTAACTCTTTTGTTTTGAACCTGGAACTTTACGGGACAGTAGTGACTCTTCGTATTCTCACTTAAAGTGTACATTATCTTTCTCTGTTCCGTAACAATATATATATATATATATATATATATATATATATATATATATATATATATACACACACTTTTTTACATTTATTCATTTACATATACTAATTTAATTATTTTTACATAATAATTATAGAAGTGCATGGCATGATTTATTATTGCCACTATTCAGTAAATCCCAAATGCACGTGCGACTCCCTCTCTCTCTCTCTCTCTCTCTCTCTGCATATTCCTATCGTACACAATGAGGGTGAATGGCCAGCTTCATTTTATGCAAAAGTTTTTAGCTTAAATACCGAGGGTGATAAAAGTTTTAGCTCAGGAGTAGAGTTTACCGGCAAATTTGCCTGAGATGAAGAATGATAAGAAACTTTGTCTAAGAATATAGAAGAAGCAAAATATGTTGGACCAGGTAGGGCATGAGGTGAAGGCTTTGACCCAGTGCTGGATGGACGGTGCCTCATAGTGAGGGTGAGATACAGCCCACTTCATGCTTGGAGCCTTGGTTAGGATGCAAGGGTAAAAATTTTTCAGGGGAAATACTTGCTGATACATCATCCCACCTCTGAATTTTGTAATGACGGTGCCTAATGCCAACAGCACAATTGTTTTGATTGTGTATTAAGCAATCATGTTCTCACATTATTGTCAAGATTTTTTCTTACTTTCAATATAGTTAGGGTAACTTCTCAAAGGCTGCAGAGCATACAGTGTATACACCTATGAATGTTGTTAAATATTTTTGCCCCATCATTTCATATAGATTATTCATTGATGAAGAAACTAAAGATGCTTTCTCTCTGCAATCTTTCATACGTTTTCCACTCAGAATGTTGCAATCATTAACTAGGAAAGGGATTTATGTTGCGAGAATAAAAAGACTGTGCTCCTATATC